>NC_085002.1:7295446-7472946 GCF_963854185.1 Sardina pilchardus | reverse complement strand
GTTATTAATGCACAGGCATGAGAGAGCATGATTATAAAGGCTAGGTTGGGGTGGGGTGGGGGGGCTTTGACTAGTAAAAGCTTATTTGGCTTCAGTGTATGACCACAGGAACTTGGAGCAGCCTAATAAATTGTTGCTTGACCAAATGAGTTAAAGTGCATCCAATGCAGTATTACACGATAAGCAATTCCGACTACGTGTTTAGCCTGCTGGCCTTTTAATAGTGTAGATTCATCAAATTGTGATAAAAACCAGACCCACTGTAGGCACTGTAGGCACAACACTAGTATTACACTACCGTTTTAAAACCACCATTTTACCACCACACCGTTTTCAGTCATAGTCGTCGTCATTATGTATTTGTAATAAAGTGATGAGGGTCTTGGAGAAATGGCAGGGCATTCCCATGACTGTCGTATGATGTCTAGCAACTTGGGTTTGGTTCTCTTAATAGCCTCTGTGGATGTCCAACTGGTTTGATGTTCTTGCCAGTTGCATGAGGGTTTTCAGTCTGCTGTGCTATATCGAGGGTACAGTAGGCCCTTTTAAGTTGCTGTAGTTTAAGTATGCAGTTTGCGTGCTATCTTCTTGCAGAGAAAATGGTTAGATTTTGCCTGGATAAAATGCTGCCCTTAACTAGCTCCGCTGTGGAGGAGAAATAAAACAACAAAAACAATGATTAAAAAAGAAGGATCCCTTAAAGTTTATAGCCTAATTAATGTAAACCGTCTAGGACAAATAAATGAAATACAAGCAGTCCGCTCACAGCCGATGCTGCTCTCCTCTTCGTGTTTTCACATCACCACAGACCAAAACCAAAACCTACAAAATGTTTGTAACTGGAGTGACGACTTAAAGGCACATCACCCATTTCACAACAAGGTAGACTGAGAAGCTAGGTTCCACGTTTCCATTCAAGTGAAAATAGAGAGAGCTTTATTTTAGAATATGTGAACCCTGCATCTTTTCCACAGTATTTGTCATACAGATTGATTAAATGAGTAGCAAGGGGTTTTTCGATGGTGATATTGATATACATGCTGAGTTTCTTGGAAGGTGTTGTCTTTTTCATATGTCAACATCATATAATTTGAATAAAATATTTGAATTTGCATTTTTTTTGTATTTATTAATCTAACTTCCTGTAGAGAAGACCATTTCTGAAATCTACGTCGTATATCCCATCTGTCTCCTTTGACATAATGACATCATGCTAACATAGGCTGGTGGATACCTTTTTATCCCCTGGCCTGATGGAATTATTTTCATTGTTCACAGTTTTTAAGGTCATTAGAAGAATATGTTGCCATGAGCATCATAAATACTGTGATTATATTATATAATTCAATAAATCATATTGATTTACATAATGATGTAAAAAAAAATGCAGTTGACCAACACTGTGTCTGCATGTTTTTGCTTCCCAATTCAATTCTATAGGTTTCTCCTTTGCTTCAGCTAAAGTACAAATCTCAAAATATGTTGGGCCCCTATTGATCTGTAAGCGTCCTGACTGCAACCATACTGGACATTGTCTTGGCTTTACTGTTCATTTATTTCTGTTAATCCTATTTATTCAGTCTCCAGTCGAAAGTAAAGCTTCTATTGTATTGTATTGTATTGTATTGTATTGTATTGTATTCTATTCTATTCTATTCTATTCTATTCTATTCTACCATAATCTACTCTGTTCTAATATTTGTTGCTCTGGCTGACATAATGAGGTGAACCCTTTTTAATATTCCTAAAATACTTCAATGTTTTTACTATTAGAATATTGCATCTTTTTCAGGCGATGCTTTTTCAATCAATGCTCAGTATTTTAATAAGTGTGTTTATAGGGAGAGCTGTAAGAAAATGTAATCATGCTGTGGAGTCGTGTCAGTTGTGAGCATGCGTATCTTTGTACACATTGCCCTGGTATAGTCCAAAGACCCACATTCTTTTCAGGTTTGTGGGACTATTAACTTACTCCTCATCTCATCTGTAATTGCCATAATGTCAACATGTCCATCTCTATATATGAAACTTTTAAGAGTTTCAAAAACTTTGTTGCATAATCATTGCACAGGCTTCATAAGTAATAAACGAGTTTTGGTATGTGTGAAGTTTACATGGCTCATTGCCTTGGATTTTACTCACAATTCTTAACTCAGAGAGGATTCAGAGAAAAATAATGGAAGATTGGAGTAATGATCACAAGCTGATCAATTTCTTCTCAGAACGTTGTAAAACAATCAAAGAAATAATGGTCTTCATACTCTGATAAGAACTTACCGGGTCATAATTTGAAACTTTCTTGAACCGACCAATAATTTGAAGGCAGAGGATATTGGACCAGATCCTGACAGATTCTGGCAAACATGTTTTATTATCCTACTAGGAATGAGTCCAAGAAGTCTCTCCATTTGAACAAACCAAATAAAATGTAAAATGCTTATATGGTCGCTTAAAGTTGCACCATGTTGTTTGACATAATACAAGAGACTGTACTACTGAAATGCTCTAGATCACACTGGAATACCAAAACAAAACAAAACAAAAAAAAACCTCTGAGGGTTCAGGTCAGATTTGGTGAGTATTTTGCATGGTTACCATGCTGCTATATGGATTGATAAACCAAGTTTAATGCAACTGAGAACATTTTGTGTTGGCACAGAATACAGAAATGGCGCAAAATGAGTCATTCAAGGCCAAAAGCAAATTGCCCACATTGTAAGTATGAAATGAATTGTCTAATTTCAGCAATATGGTAGCATAGTTGTTATTTCAGACTAAGTTGAGGCCTTCTGAAACCAATAGCCTAACTAACATACTTCTGGTGAAGTAGTTTTTTCCACCTATTAGTGGTGAAAATGATTCTTGGGACGCTGAAACACTTGCGCACACGCAGACATGCACACACATACAGACTTTCTCTCTCTCTTACTCACTCACACACACACACACACACACACACACACACATATATAGACACGCATGCATACATACCAACATGCACACACGTAAACATATACACAGACACACACATACTTATGCAGACACACACACACACACAAATGCATGCATACCGACACACGCACACACGTAGACATATACACAGACACAGACTCAAACAAACACACACACACACACACACACACACACACACACACACACACACATACATGCAGTCACAAACACACACACTCACACACTCACATACATACATGCAGACAAACACACACACACACACACACACACACACACACACACACACACACACAAACAAACAAACAAACAAACAAACAAACAAACAAACACACATGCATACATGCAGACACACTAGTGCACACATTTTTCGAATAGTCGACTAATCTAAGCAAACTTTAAAAAAAAGCATCACATAAAATATATATCAATCCACTTTTGTTAGAAGCTCATTAAGTAAACTGTTCAAAAACATTATGTATGAACACACGTATAGCATTGCCATTAGACATAAGTATACTGTAGTGGACATTATGGACATAATTCACTATACTGTGTTATTGACACGTATCCCCTTACTTGCACTCCTCACGACACGTCAATGTATTACCTCGTTCTCTGTTAAGGACGCTGTCTCTTTAAGGATGTGCATCTTGATTGTTGATATCACGGGCGGCGGCGTTCATTTTAACAGTTTTTTTGTATGAATAAATGATACGCTGTTGCGTTGTCAACTTGAGACACACTCTGCGCTTCATTTATTGCAATTTCCACAATACCATATTAGTCAAAGTCTGGACTAGCCTACTATGCTAAGCTTAGCTTCCCCGCTTAGCTCTGCCTAATAATGAATCGCGCTGAAAGCAGGCAGGCACGCAACAAGTAAGTAAGTAAGTACGTAAGTAAGCAAGCAAACAAGCAAGCCTATATTGTCATTGTAACAAGTACAACAAAATTACAGCACCAGCCTGTCAAAACATTTAGAGTATGACAAAGGGGAGGTTACTGCATAACATGAGGAGAGGGAGGACTATGCTCCTGTGGAGAGTACAGTGTGGGAGCAGGGAAAAACCACCTCAGCATGAGCACATAGTTCTAATCATCACACATTACAACATAAGAGCACACAACTTGCAACTGGGGGAGGGTGGAGGTAGTCTAGTGGCCTGTTTAACATCCAAAGACAGTCATTGTTCTTCTCAAGAGTTAATAACATTACAGTGAGCTGTTTGAGATGGGAGACCAAAAATAAATTAGTGGTCAGTAGTAGAACGACTCGTCAACTAAAATTGGCGTCGACTAATTTTCATGGTCGATATGTCGAATACATTGACTAATCGCGCCGGCACATACACACACAGACAAACAAATACACACACACACACACACATATGTATACAGTACATGCAGACATACACACAGTCACTCACATGCAAACAAACACACACATGCAAACAAACACACATACATACACAAACAAATGCATACATACAGTACACACACATACACAGATACACACTCACAAAGACTCACACACACACACACACACAGACATACTCTCACATGCACGCAGGCACACTTGTATGTGCACACACACACACACACACACACACACACACATTCCCACATGTCATGGAATTTCTGGAATGTCATGGAATTTTGATAAAGTCTATTCCAGAGATGGAAAATCTTTTTTTTATTATTGTTTTTTTTTTAAATCATATTTGGGGCGAAGTCATGGAACATCAGGGAATTGTGTTGTAGCAGTTTAAAAATGGCCAAAATGTTATCTATTAATGCAAGGAACGTCTGTGTCACTCTGTCTGTGTGTCTGCGTTCCACGCATAACTCTCGAACCACTCATCCGACTGACCTAAAATTTGTAATTTGTTTACTAAAATATTAGTAAACGGAAAGTAGGAGATGTAAACACTGCTGGCTACGTTGAATTGACTTACTGACCTTAGCATGCTAACTAGCATTTATCGGATTTAATCATTATGGACAGCCCATGTGATTTAAAAAATAATGTAGTTATAAGAGAGACCCTATGCAACATTTTCATGGTCATAATATCACTTAGAAATTGTTGTTTTGCTTGACTGACCAGTTTTATCGAAAACAGTAATATTTCATCCTGCCCCCAGTGTCCCTATCCGCTATTGCAGCCTTGCAGTTTGTCCAGGAAGCGATCGCTCCTTGTTTACATCTGGAAGTCTGAGACGCGTAAGGAACGAGAAGAACCACGCTTGCAATTTATATCTAAACCGCTCACAAAAAGTAAGGAAACTTGACTTTGGCCCATTATATCTCCACTTTAATAATACCCAGTGTTTTATATAATTTTCATCGTTTATTAGTCACCTTTACAATGAGGTACAGCTTATAAGCATTGGGCACCCATGGAATGAGCAACACAAGCAAACGTGTAACGAAAAATGTGCCAAAATGGCCTGTTATGCTGTTGGAATTCACCTTTGTTACTTCAAGCATTGACAATTGCACTCTCCCACAGAAATGAGGAAAACAAAAATGTTAGGCATACATTAATTCATTTTATACTCAGTGTCAGGGTCCTCAGTGGCGTGTAGAGGATCCATATGCAGCCACCTGCTTGGCACCTTCCTCTCATGCTGGTCACCAACCTGGCTACATTCTGCTGTGGGATGGCCATCCTCTCCACTCCCAAATTCTGGCGGTACTCTCTGATGATCCCAGCTCTATGGGGGCTGTTGTGGCTGCATATGGATCCTCTACACGCTACTGAGGACCCTGACACTGAGTATAAAATGAACCATTTCTGTGGGAGAGTGCAACCATCACTACTTGAAGTAACAAAGGTGAATTCCAACGGCATAAAAGGCCATTTTGGAACATTTTTCGTTGGCACTACTTACACGTTTGCTTGTGTTTCATTCCATGGGAGCCCATTGCTTACAAGCTGTACCTCATTGTAAAGGCAATTAATAAACGATGAAAATTATATAAAACACTTTAGTGATTGGTATTATTAAAGTGGAGATATAATGGGCTAAAGTCAAGTTTCCTTACTTTTTGTGAGTGGTTTATATATAGCCTATCAGCCTATGTATAAATATACACGCTAAAGCTGTAGGGGAAGCTCTGCAGAGAAATATGCCAGCATAAAACAAGCGAAAACGAAAAGCGAAAGCGAAACCGGAGATGAAATGGCCAATCCTGTATAGTTTCTCTTTAATGTTGGAATTAAATATTTGTTTCAGCAATAAGTATTGCAGACATAACCTCCGGAGTATATGCAGAGGTTAGTCAAACGAAGGTCCGACCCTTCGGGTGATTAAGACATGATGCTAACCTGCGGACCTTATACTGACCTTGTATTGACCTATGTGTGAACGACACACATGCACATTACAGAATCTCTGTGTGGTTGAGGGAGGAGTGTCACAGAATATATGTGGCCGCTGTCACAGGACTAGTAATGTTTTTGTTTTACCACAGACGGCATGGAGGGTGAATACAGCGCGCTCGTTTCAAATGTTGTTGCAACAATGCAGCATGTATTCGGTTACAACCACAACATCCACAGCATCCGCAGTATCGATGAAAGATTGGACCTGCAGGCAATTCGAGCCGATTACGACAATGAATGTCGTCGTGAACGAATCTGTTACAGGAGAAAGAGAGCTGCAGTGCTTCTACAGTTTACCCAGTGACAACAACAAATGTAAATGTGGAGAATCGAGAAACCAAGTGTGAATTCTCACCGTATATTCTCTGCTTCGTTCAGACACAGCTCATTTATATAATGTTCGGAGGAAATACTAGGAGGGGAGCAGTAGAAACAGCCAGCTAAGTTCGGACTTTCATATGACTGTTTGTGTTAACCTCCGGTCTTACACGTATGTTTGAAAGCCCTAACAGACATACGCGTGCACTCACTCACACACACACACACACACACACACACACACACACACACACACACACACAGAGAGAGACAGAGACACAGACAGACACACACACACACACACAGAGAGAGAGACAGACACACAGACACAGACACACACACACACACACACACACACACACACACAGAGAGAGAGAGACAGAGACACAGACAGACACACACACACACACACAGAGAGAGAGACACACACAGAGACACAGACACACACACACACACACACACACACACACACACACACACACATACACACGCTTGCGCATACAGACACACACACACACACACACACACACACACACACACACACACACACACACACACACACATGCACATAAGCCGCTTTCAGACATACGTGTAAAACCAGAGATTATGCGGATCTTAAACGGTTCGCCTGTATGTCTGAACAACATAACCGGACATTTGGAACTCTGAACTTAGCCAGCTCTTACACTACCCCCCTCCTAGTATTTCCTCTGGACATTGTGTAAATGAGCTGTGTCTGAATGAAGCGAAGAAGATGCGTTTAAAATTCGCACCAAGCGTCACAGATTCACAGCACTTGCTTTGTTAACATTGACGTTCGCTGCAACATTGTATGATAGTCGCTTTTAAGTTTAACTCCCTCCCCAATTACTTTGTTGTATGGCGTAAAATATCATACTTTATTTTGTTGTATGGGGGAATTTCAGCCACCACTGTTGGCCTAAAATAGCCTGGGCTACCGCAGTGGATAGCTAGTGAAGGTAACGATTACTCTTTCTAATATGACTTTCTTTCTTACGACTTGATTTATGACTTAACTTCTTATTACTTACACCTAGGGAAAGGGGGTGTAACTTAGTGTTACGTTGAAACTATTTTGCATGGTGCAACCCGTTAAATTTTAGTAGCTCTTAAACGTTAACGTAGTGTCAGTTTACGTGAAAACGAAGCTAAGATGGAACTTATATTAAACTGGTGCAGCCGGCTGCAGTATTCTGTAATGTGTGTGTGTATGCCGTTCAAGGTTTTTTTTATTCCGTTTAAGGTCAGTATAAGTTTCGCAGGTTAGCATCATATCTGAATCACCCGAAGGGTCGGACCTTCGTTTGACAAACCTCTGCATATACTCTGGAGGTTATATCTGTGTGCGTGTGCATGTATAGCCGCTTTGAGACATGCTCACATGCATACATACACCTGCACACACACGCGCGCACACACTCACAGACATGCACACACACACACACACGCACACACACACACACGCATACAGACACACACATGCAGACGCAGACACACTCGTCTACACAGACACACATATTGCACATGTACACACACACACACAGGGACAATGAGAGTGTATGCAAGTTACATACACACAGACATAGTCACATGCACACACACACCCACACATTTACTCGTCTACACGGACACATATATTTCATGTGTTTGTATATTGCACGTTGTAAAGTTTGTAAAGATGTCGTGTGTATCTTTACAAGTTGGTAAAGATACACACGACATGCTCACGTGCACACTCACTCACACACACTCACATGCATATGGACACAAATACACACACACACACACACACACACACACACACACACACACACACACACACATATTGCACGTGCGCACACACACACACACACACACACACAGGGACAATGAGAGTGTATTCAAATTTGTAAAGATACATGCACATAGGCATACATACAGATGCTCAGACAGACTGGCACAATCAAAGTGCACAAATGTTTGTCCAGATGCACACAGGCACACTTGCAGTGCACACATGTTTGTACACACACACACTGGCGTGCATGCACAGACATACAAATATGCACATAGAAAAACTCAGTCACACTTTACTTAATGCTACATTGCACGTAAGCACACACACACAATGTAAAAGTCTAAAGGCGCAGGGCAGTGCTGCATAATATGAAAGCTGCATTATGACAGCAGTGTACTCGTGTAATGCAGATACAGAAAAATAATTGGGTTGCCCAAGCATACTTTGCCTTTTATTGCTTACTTGTCTCAGTGAAGCATTGCATGTCGGTACAGACACACACACACACACATTTTGGTACAAACGCTATAGACTAGGAAGTGTTTCTGTAGAGTACCCATATTGTACAAAATGTACATATTTTGTGAGATATGCATGTGTACACGAGCAAGAATTTGTGTTTCAACAATAACCGAACAACCAAGAGGAGAGCATATAAGAATTGGTATAAGGACTTACAGGAGTAGTGGATGGAGAGAAAGTGAGAAGAGTGCCCATTTTCTTTGGATAGTACATGCAGCACCATGTGGCAGTCATATTATGTACCACTATGCAGTACATATAGATTTAAGGGTGATGACAGAAGGGCAGTCATTACCATGTGTTCTGATTGGATAATCTTGAGAATTTGTAGGCTGGATGAACCCTGCCTGACCTGCCGGCGAATTCGGATTTTGCCCGGCAGCTCAGGCTGGAAACCTGCACATCCATCTACTCTGTTCCCTGCCAGAACCTTTGGCTCCAATCACAAACTAGTTTATCCAAAAGATGCACCGGATTGTTGGTCTGATTGGTTGAAGGATTATCCAAGGTACGGAGTCATGATTTGAACAATGCCAATTAGAACTCAACAGTCCAGCCCATCCTCTTGTTTTTTTTTTTTCTTTTTTTTAACATACTCATCCTCTTGGTTTTAAGTTTCATGCTTTAACTGCAGTGTTTTGGCCACCAATGGTTATCCCTGCAGCTAGCTTGTCACCATCTTAAAGACTGGTAATTGTGATTCTTATATGCCTTGGATGTTCACCAAAACTTGACATCTGCAGAAATTACGGTTATGTCTTCACTAAATAGGGATTTCCGCTTGATAAGGTACTACCACTCAAACAGCAAAGATGCTGTATCAAGTTATACATTTTACTTGACCACTGGGGCCATTTGCCTATTATGTAGGTCTAGTCTTAAACAGGATAAACATTTAATATAAGCATGCTTAACATAGAAAATGGCATACTGCAGCTGCAAAATCTATCTATTAATTACAGAGACATATGTGTTTGTGTGTTTTTCACAGATCTCTCTAACCATTTGTCCGACTGATTTCAAACTTGGCAGGTGTCAGGCTACAGGCACAAGTGAGTGCAGCGCCTAGTATGATGTTGTTCGAGTAAGAATGCACAAGATATTGTTAAATATTGTTAAAGAAGCACACTTTAGGCTCTATTCTCAGGATTAAATGCGCATTGTCGCAAGTCAAACGCGGAAGTTTCTTTGGGGGGCGTTCCGAGCGCAAAAGGCTAATGATGGCGTGAAAACAGAACATTGCGCTTGGCGCACAGTAAAAAGGGGTCGTCTTAATTTAGTGAATTAGTTGTGGGTGTCTTTTGGGCGTAGCATGCAATAAACCAATTAGATTTCACACTCTCATTCCCTTTAAAAGCTTGGCACATTGTTCCAGGGCCTGTTGGTATTATCATGGCGGATTTACCTGGGCGTCTACTCCAGAAGAGACCGATTTGCTCGTGTGTGAGGCATGGGCGGCACGTAATGGAGGCTAAGCCTTCCCAAATTTTATGCTGGAAAATTGTGAAAATAATGTACATGATGTGTAAATATTATTTTCTAACACGGATAGTTCCGGTCCTTGATGATTGGCTGAATCGCGTTCGATGCGGTTAGAAAACACAAACATACACCTTGACCGCATTTCGTTATTGCGCTTGCACAAAAGTTTAAGTAGCTGCGTCTCGATGTTGCATGGCAACCATTCATATGGAGGAAATATTTCTTGGCGGAAGAATGATTATCTATGAATACCAGAGATGGGGGACTCGAGTCTAGTGACTTGACTCGAGTCAGACTTAAGTCGCCAGATTGAGGACTTGTGACTTGCTTGATCAACAGTGAGAAAAGACTTGACTTGACTTGGACTTGCTACTCATGACTTGAGACTTGACTTAGACTTGCATGCAATGACTCGACAAAGTCATTGCTGTCTTGGTTAATTGGTGAATAATAATAATAAAAACTATTTTCGATTGGATATTTCCTGTTGCATGTGGGCGAACCTGGCAACCTCTCTACTATGTGCTAGGTGACGCGCCCGCCATGTACAGTAGAGCGGTCGGGGTTTAGAAGATGGAAGCTGTTACCAGTTCCCAAAATAGGCTAATAACATTTGGATTTAAAGACTATTCAACTCAACAAAAGAAACGATTCGCCGAGTGCAAGGTGTGCAGCGCAAAAATATCCGACCCATCCAGCATCACGTCAAATTGTATCCGCCATTTCCGACTACACAAAGAAAAGTAAGAAATGTCTCTAGCTAATTTCACATTATTTTTTAATCTAACGTTAGCTGGCAGCTAACATCCCATCTCCATCAGTCAAACGTGACAAGAGCCTACTGTTTGCATCACATTAAGTTTTATCATGTTGATTTAGTTTCACATTGATCCCGCCTATCAAATAACAGACAATTTAGTAGGCCTATCTGAAAATCACTCAGAGTGCGCAAACCTCCTCCATGCGAACACACATGACATCCTCTTGCATCCATCCATAACTTTTTGAGTTATCTTGCGAACAAACAAACATATACAGACCAGAGATGGGGGACTCGAGTCTAGTGACTTGACTCGAGTCAGACTTAAGTCGCCAGATTGAGGACTTGTGACTTGCTTGATCAACAGTGAGAAAAGACTTGACTTGACTTGGACTTGCTACTCATGACTTGAGACTTGACTTAGACTTGCATGCAATGACTCGACAAGTCATTGCTGTCTTGGTTAATTGGTGAATAATAATAATAAAAACTATTTTCGATTGGATATTTCCTGTTGCATGTGGGCGAACCTGGCAACCTCTCTACTAGGTGCTAGGTGACGCGCCCGCCATCTACAGTAGAGCGGTCGGGGTTAAGAAGATGGAAGCTGTTACCAGTTTCCAAAATCATAACATTTGGATTTAAAGACTATTCAACTCAACAAAAGAAACGAAAAGAAACGGAAAGTGTGCAGCGCAAAAATATCCGACACATCCAGCACCACGTCAAATTGTATCCGCCATTTCCGACTACACAAAGAAAAGTAAGAAATGTCTCTAGCTAATTTCACATTATTTTTTTTAATCTAACGTTAGCTAGCAGCTAACATCCCATTTCCATCAGTCAAACGTGACAAGAGCTTGCTGTTTGCATCACATTACGTTTTATCATGTTGACTTAGTTTCACATTGATCCCGCCTGTCAAATAACAGACAATTTGACTGAAATACGGTATCTGAAAATCACTGCGCAAACCTCCTCCAAGCGAACAGATCACCTCCTCTTGCATCCATCCATAACTTTTTGAGTTATCTTGCGAACAAACAAACAAACATATACAGACAACCCAACAAACCCCGATAAAAACATAACCTCATTGGTGGAGATAAAAACTTCGAAACGGTCTTTGTCCCGACGCACATAATTGTCAACATTCCCGATAATGTCGAGGGGAAGCTGAGACAAATCATGCATGACTGCAAGTAGGCTACTTCTTTGCGTTTGGATGAGAGTAGGCTACAGATGTGATGGATGTTACATCACATCTGTACTCTCACCATGGGCGTTAGAAAATGTCTATACATTCTTAAAAATGGAGTGGGAGCATACAGTAAATGCATTGAATATGAGGCTATGTTGCACTAACTGGTTTTCAGTTTTGTGCTATCATTGAATGGTGATTTATGTGAGCCCTTTGCACTGAAATTAATACTTTTCACTCATATGGCTGTAAAATACTTGTATTTGTCATTAGGGAATGTATAGGCCTATCAAAAATGCATTTGAGCATGAAAAAAATGAAATGTAGGCTATATACTGTATGTTATAGGCTACATTTAATACTTATTCAGAATTATTTTGTAGCTTCTCTCATGTCAGATGTGCAAAAGTGCGCAGCCACATTTGGCCCTCTGATGGTGATGATAAAAATTGTGGCCCTCTTAGTCATGAAAGTTGCCCATCCCTGGTCTACCACATCAATGTAGCTGTTAGTTTGTTAGCGCTAGCTGCTTTAATTTTTGTTAAATCATAAAGTATAACAGCCAAACAACATGCACAAACCCTATTACTGTAAATGTATGTATAAGTATATGAGAGATGTATGACATAAATGAGAAATGGGCCACTTTCAAGAGTAAATTGTAGTAGCCTAACATAGAAGTGTCTCCATTTCATTTCCATATGGTATTTATTAATGGAATATTATGCAATGAAAACATGAGCTAAACACACATACACACACTCTGTCTGGTAATTTGGTACACCAGGCCCTGTAGTCGTTCCTAGTAATTCTGATCCTGCTGGTCCTAGTGAGCATTTTTAATTATTCTTTAGCCTTATATCCCCTTCTTCTATGTGTTAGCCCTTTTGTGCAAAGGAGGGCTACATAAAACTTAGGCTGCCGTCTCTTCAAGTTTTAAGACGGTTTTGTCTTCCAGCTTATTATATGACTTGACTTGTGACTTGCTTGACCTAAGCTATGACTTGACTTGACTTGACTCGACCTAAGCTATGACTTGACTTGACTTGACTCGACCCTCACAAAAACGACTTGGGACTTGCTTGAGACTTGAAGGTTAAGACTTGAGACTTGCTTGAGACTTGCATATGTGTGACTTACTCCCATCTCTGATACAGACAAACCAACAAACCCCGATAAAATCATAACCTCATTGGTGGAGATAAAAACCTCGAAACGGTCTTTGTCCCGACGCACATAATTGTTGACATTCTCGATAATGTCGAGGGGAAGCTGAGACAAATCATGCATGACTGCAAGTAGGCTATTTCTTTGCGTTGGATGAGAGTAGGCTACATATGTGATGGATGTTACATCACATCTGTACTCTCACCATGGACGTTAGGAAATGTCTATATATTCTTAAAAATGGAGTGGGAGCATACAGTAAATGCATTGAATATGAGGCTATGTTGCACTAACTGGTTTTCAGTTTTGTGCTATCATTGAATGGTGATTTATGTGAGCCCTTTGCACTGAAATTAATACTTTTCATTCATGTGGCTAAATGCATTTGAGCATGACAGAAATGAAATGTATATACTGTATGTTACAGTATATACATTTTATTCTCATTCAGAATTATTTTGTAGCTTCTCTCATGTCTGATGTGCGAAAGTGTGCAGCCACATTTGGCCCTCGGATGGTGATGATAAAAAATTGTGGCCCTCTTAGTCATGAAAGTTGCCCATTCCTGGTCTACCACATCAATGTAGCTGTTAGTTTGTTAGTGCTAGCTGCTTTTATTTTTGTTAAATCATAAAGTATAACAGCCAAACAACATGCACAAACCCTATTACTGTAAATGTATGTATAAGTATATGAGAGATGTACAGTATGACATAAATGAGAAATGGGCCACTTTCAAGAGTAAATTGTAGTAGCCTAAAATAGAAGTGTCTCCATTTCATTTCCATATGGTATTTATTAATGGAATATTATGCAATGAAAACATGAGCTAAACACACATACACACACTCTGTCTGGTAATTTGGTACACCAGGCCCTGTAGTCGTTCCTAGTAATTCTGATCCTGCTGGTCCTAGTGAGCATTTATAATTACTCTTTAGCCTTATATCCCCTTCTTCTATTTGTTAGCCTTTTTGTGCAAAGGAGGGCTACATAAAACTTAGGCTGCCGTCTCTTCAAGTTTTTAAGACGGTTGTCTTCCAGCTTATCATATGACTTGACTTGTGACTTGCTTGACCTAAGCTATGACTTGACTTGACTTGACTCGACCTAAGCTATGACTTGACTTGACTTGACTCGACCCTCACAAAAACGACTTGGGACTTGCTTGAGACTTCAAGACTTGAGACTTACTTGAGACTTGCATATGTGTGACTTAATCCCATCTCTGATGAATACATCATTACATTTTTCGTTTCTGTGCCTTTGTTTCATGAAATCTTGCTATAGACGTATAGTTACCGTTTTAGAAAAGAAATAAGCCACTCGAGTCCGTAGTTTACACTGATTTTGGAACAGCTAAGGGGTGTTTCAGGCACTAGCCTACGGTCTCTCGGGGCTTATGACTTAAATAGATGATTTCAGAATGAACGCAGCAGGCGCAGCCGCAGCAGTAGCCAGAAGCCAGTTCTCACTATTGATCATTATCATTATTAAATTTCCCTTGTGTGTGTGTGTGTATTCACACCAAATTGGCATACCATACCGTACCTTCCCAAATATGCACAGCATCCCATTAGCTGCCTGCCATCAGTCAGCACGTTATCAAAATGAACTTAATGCAGAGCTCTCCACGCGCACACATTTAATTTGAACAGGCTACTTGTTGTTTTCTTTTACCCGGCTATCAGCACACAATGTGAAGCTTATTCACTAGCTCAATAGCCTACTCATCATGGATATCGCAAGTTCTTTTAAACAAACAAAACAGAAAGGATGGAGGATGGAGGCAGCAGTGCTAGAGGAGTTATTCCAGATGAGCAATAACAAGGTAGACAATTGTCAGAACGCTACAGCTGTTTAATGCCAAACATTAAAGGTACGCTAGAACAAAACTAATGGTAACTTAGCCATAGGGCTGTGTAATGTTGTCTAAATGAGCAGGTCACTGTTAAACGTTGTTGTTGTATTATTGCATGTGGATGTTGTAATGCTATGTAGGCTACTTTTTGGACAAATATTATTTAATTATATTCGGGCTGCGCACTCCTGCTGATGAAAGAAGTAGGGTGTGTGCGCGCACTGTGCACTCTTCCATATCCCCAAGCCTCATGCGCTCATAAAATAGCCTTTCAGCTATGCGCGAATGATCCCGACTAGGTTTTTCCTGGTCAGTGGCACACTTACTTTCTGCATCCATATATTAGCGACTGGCGAGCTTTGTGCCGGACCACACCTCTTCGCTTCACTGACACGCCCGTTATTGTGCGATATCATCTCCTATCTAGAGAAAGTACATTTGCGCTGGAAAAAATAAGGATGTGCTCGCTGAGAATAGCAATGATAGGTTGCGCAAGTGGCGAAAGCTCACTGCGCCGTCTGTATAATATGGCCCATTGTGTTTTACCACTCTAGCTGTTGTAGCCACTCCCCCTTTCACAACGCAGCACTTGAAGCAGTACACAGGGAACACACAGTTGTTTAGAGCAAGCTAGGATGTATGGATGATTGTGATGTCTAGCCTCAGCAATATAAACACCGCCTCTGGATATGGTTTGCATAATTAAGATTCTGTGAATTTTGCAACAACATGCCATCCCACACAGGTATGCAGTGGCTTTTTAAAAAACGACATTAGAATGAGGTGTTCATAAACTGTGACTTTAAATAGTCTACGTTGGACTGTCTTTGGACTTTGAATAAACCAATGACAATTACGAGTGCATGATCCCGAATCAAAGCAATCGGCAATTCCAACTGCCATGTTCTGAATTAGATGGTTTCAGAATGCTACTCGTGATAAGCATGACCAACTACAGATACAGATTGGCAGAGCGTCATGTTATTTATACCAGAGACTGGCACACCAATGTCATGACCATGTATCATTCCACAAAATGGTCTTTGTCTTCTCTATAATCAAGTCATTCAGTTAGGCTAAACATATCCTTAACTCAGAACAGCTGTTAGGTCTACTGTTAGGCCTATGGCATTATGATCTGTAAGATAAATGTCAAATTATGCAACCATGCTTAATTTCTGCTTACTGCGCGTTCCCTAGGCCTAGTTGACCAAATGTGCAACTTTAGTACTTTTCTGTTTGATAATATTTTAAACCACCTACTCCCTGCTGCACTGGGGAGATACAAGAAGATGGACAAACACATATACCGAAACTCAAGGAGGTCCCAAGACAAATGTGACATCAGTGAATGTGTGTGCGCACATGTGACTGACTATAGAATGAGCAAGCAGAGTAAGAGGCAAAACATTATAATAATATTGGTGGAGTGGTGATGAATAGTTTTATGTCCAACACAATTTGTTTTCCCACTATGCAAGGTACACTTCAAGAATATATTTTAGTTTCAGAACCAATGTAGTGTTGAATAAGGATTTGTCTTAACATTCTCATTTGGTGCCATCTTCATTTAGCATGAGCAAATTGAGTTTTAAGATCAACATGAGACTAAACTTCCTCTTCTGAGGATGTTTAGAATGGCATAATTTTCAGAAGCATACAGCTCGTATTCACTGGTGCGACACATTTATGAAAAGTGTTACAGAAATTGCCCGTGTCTATTGGTAAGCCTTGCGCGCGTGTGTAAGTGGGTGAATTCCTAATGGTCTTTGTGTGCTTGCGTCTCTGTATTTCATAGCGTGTGTGTGTGTGTGTGTGTGTGTGTGTGTGTGTGTGTGTGTGTGTGTGTGTGTGTGTTACTTTGCCAATGACTGCAGCAGCACTGACATTTGCCGTCTCTGCCTCGGCAAGCTGAAGCGCTCCCAAGGGCTGTGTACGGCATAAAAACCCAATTACTGGCGTATGCAACAGAATCAAAGCCCAGAGCCAGGGAACCGCACTGGAACAGACGCACGGAGCGTCCAGAGAGCGGGTAAGCAGAAGAACGTTGGGACTGCGGTCCAAACCCAAGAGCCGTGTGAAAAAAGCACAACACAACACCATGACATGACGTGACTCATCCAGTCTGGCACCGTATGTAAATATCGCCCTGCGTCTGCCCACAACGAGGTTTCTGGAAGAAAACGAAGGCCTTTGTGAGAGGCTTTCTTTTCTTCTTTCTTCCAGCTCCCTCCGGCCAATTAGACTATACTTAATCAGAGAGTGTGCTGTGTGGCTGTGTTTTCCAGCTAAAACTGGCTTTTTATGAGTCTTTTTTTTTTTTCCAACACAACAATCCAGGCCTTGGACTCGGTGCAAGTGACCGAATATGTGGATAGCGAAGTGGGGTTTCATCTCGACCAGCCTTGGTAGCCATTATGTTTAGAATCCTATAGAAATATGATATCTTGAGATATAAATATAATATAGATGTCATACTTAAGACGTACTGTACAACATCTATAAGATGCCTGTGTAAAATATTGGTGTCTATATAACAACTGTAACGGTACTCCATGTCAAGTCATGAAATTGCGCATTCTTCTGCAGTGAGCACTAGTAAGTTAGAATGGTAGCACACTGAAGATACTCGCAGGGAAACTGCCTGAGCACTTGTGAGGACCAAAAAGTAAGACAATGAAGCCTCTTGGTTTAATGTGTCATTTATAAAGAAGTAATAACTGGTTAATAAATGTTTAAGGGTTTCATATTTACATAGTAAAAGTAATATTGCTTTTTTTATTGGGCATGCACAGTAATAATCACAGTTGGTATAAAACATTACTCTGAGTTGAACCGCATGTTATTTCATGTTAATATTTATTAGTAGTCCAAGGATTTAAAACAGTCTTTTATAGTTTATGAAATATTTTATCAACATTTTACAAATGACTGTTTGAGTTATACTGGCTCAAAAGTTCACGGGTCAGTATACCGACTTCTGGCTTCGTAAAATACCATGGCCGGCCAGGTGTTGAGAGACAAACTTGACAGCAAGTGGTTCCCCTGACCAGGGTAATTTGACTATTATGGTTTGACTTTGCAACCTAGAGTAAACTTCCTGGGTTGCACAATAACCACCGGTCCTCCCTGTGCTTTGGTAAATGGACAGATCAGACTCTGGCCGTACAGTGTTGTGGTGGTGTTCTTGGTGTATTTTCGGAGGCAGGTGGAGATCACCTCATAGCACTGAACATGTGGCAAGTGACTCATTCAAATGCCAACTTTGCTCGATATTTTAACAAACAGATGGTATTACTTGAATACGTACGGACGTGCGGACTACGAAGACCAGTCTGTTATAGTTGTTGGAGAAAGTGAAGGGGCATCATAAAGACTGGTGTGCTTGGAAACCATTCTGCAGATGTTTGGCAGCATCAGTGGCAGACACACAACCCCCTGAATATTTTTGATTCACTGGTATCTATTTATTTATTCATTTTATGCAGATGAAACAAATTGACATTTGGTGTAGAAAATAACCCTTTTCGATACAGCTTTTCCTAAATGTGTAGACGTGAAGCATGAAAACATTATTTAGTTTTAATGAATATGGTCTTCCTATTATTTAACAAGAGATGTGGCAAAATTCCATTACTATTTCTGAAGTGTCTGACCAACCTGGCACATTTTTGTTTATATGTCAGGTTTCACTGAGATTGACCTCAATATTGTTTTGTTTTTTTGTTTGTTTTTTTTTACCTTTATTTACTTAATTTACTTTATTTGAGCTTTTTTCTTACCATGACAAGAGGTCATTAATTCTCATAGTTTTGGGATGTGAGGTAATTAAATCTGACATTTTTGTAGTGTTTTAATGATGCGGTTATATTTGAGAATATACTGGAACTACATGCAAGGCTATGATTGAATGGAGAATGTTGTTGGAAAAAATGCCTTTTCTTATATTTATTGACTGAGTGAAGTCTTTGGGAAGGATTAATTTCCATAACTATATACAGCTTTGTATTAAAGAGTATGTTGTGTCTTTTTACTGTGCCCAAATGGCAATGGATGCTTTTTACCCTGCATGTCCTGGCCAAGTGTTCCTAGAGGCTAAATAGGGCATCATTTTGTAAGCATTAAATGGAATGGAGCTTAGATAGGCAAGGATGCTGAAAAGTGTTTGAGAGAGATTGGGGGGGGGGGGGGGGGGGGGGGGGGGGCTCAGAGGTTGGCAAAGGTGTTAAATTCTTGCACAGTTTTGTCATGGAGGGAATTCAACAAGATATGACCATGAACGTCACTTCTGTGGCCCTGGCTGGAAAAACAACATTGGGTTGCTATGGGCGCTCCACCCCACCGAAGCTCAATTACCATGAAGAGTTCCTTTTTGTCAGTGGGATGAAAGCGAACCAGGACCTCCACTCAACACAAACAGATGTCATTTTTGCCCTTGACTTAATGGATTCATGTCTTGCAAAACCTTTTCACACACACACGCGCGCACACACACACATACACACGCATAGGCACATACACATGTGGCAAGTATACCTAGAGAGAGACCAAGAAGGCAGAATTCAGTGTTGATGGCACTGCGAACCATATTTTGGGCTTTTTGATCTGTATCCTTGGTCATGTCAGAATTACAGCAGTCTCTCCAGACAGACAGACACGCAGGCAGATGATTGGATCAGATATGATGTGGATCAGAACCAGATTAGTTTCAGAAACCACTTTTTGTTGCCGTTTCCACATCCTTTCCACCACTTTGTTCTACATTCTCGGGAGCATAATTGCTCCACCAAGATGTGTAGACAATGAATTGTGGGGCTCACCTTCTGACATATTGGTGTCTTGCTTCATTGTTTGGTGCTGTTTAAACATGGAGGCATGGACATGTTTCTATACCAAGTGTTTTTACAATTCTTTTTTATTATCATTATTTCTAATGAAAGGCCTCAATGCACATTCACTGGTCTGTAATCTGACCCATTGAAAAGTCTAGCTCAGCAGAATATACTCCCATTAGAGCAACAAAACAGAAAAATGCCAATAGGGAACTTTAGATATCAAACGATCAGCAATAGTCAAAGGGAGTTGTGCTGTTCCTAGCATTTTTAATCTAACCGCAGCATTCGCACAAATCATTGCGCTGCCTGCTGTTTCAAACGATCGTGAGTGATGTGAAACAGCAGGGCATGCGACACTGTCGTGAAGTACACATGGTTTGTGAACACCCAGTGAATATCCATCTCAATCATTTAACCCGTTTTTGAAACTCTAACTTTAACACATGTTCGGCCGTTTAATTAGCCACTGCACTCAGATGCGTTTCACTTGTGCGCTAGAGATCTTCGAGGAGAATATTATTTATATTCCGTTGTGGCTCTTTAAGTTCCCTGGGCAATAACTTGTATACAGTGCGGTTTCCCTGCTCATAAACTTTAAGTGTGATGGCATAAAGCTTTTGCTTCAGTTTACCTTTGTTTTAAATTTACTATATAAAAAAGCAGTGTGGGTAGCATCGCTTTTAACCATGCACTAGACTTGCTCGTCATGCACATTACGCAAGCTGTTAAACAAAAACTTGCTGGCGATGGTTGCCATTGTACTGGCAGAGAAAACAATTTAAGAAGTCTTTTATTTAGGATTTCATTGAGGACCTGTTTTGATGGTTTCTTCGAAGCAACAATAATCTATGCTCGCACTGCGGCGTTTCAATTAAAGCGCCAACCGAGACAAATACGAGCAATAAAATGCATTTTTTAATTGGCTAATAGTAGCAGCATGGTACGAGAACCCTATTTGCAGATTATATCAAATTACTCAGTCACTATTTACTTTGGTTTGACACAAGCACTTTTCCACCCCTGTAAGCAAAGAGAGACGCAAGCGTAAATCAATGTTTTCAAGGGAGCCGCAGCAGACAGGGCTCAACCCTTTGCGCAGCATAATTGATACCGCGTCGCCTGCCTTATACTAAAAGTATTTTACATGCCAGTCGGGGTAAAATAGTTAAGTTGGCGCGTGCTTATTGATAATACTGTTTTGATGCTACTGGCACGAGAGATATGAAAGAGATCACATGTTCGTAACACCTACAGTTTAGGGCCTGTACATGCCGAGGCTTCTTCATGGACCATCTAAACGTGTTGTTTCTCTTCTGTTAGGGTGATGGGGAACATAGTTCCCGTACCTGCATCCGGGACACCATTTACAGCATACTTGAAGTTGCGCCTTTTGCACCATGTTCCCTCGCATAGATAGAGGTGGGTAGTGATTGTAATGTCCCCTATGTCTGAGTATGTTTGGGTATCATGGAGTTACTGTTCACTGCGCTTATACCCAGTTCGGCGTATCGGCCTTGGTATTTAAACACTGAGAATAAAATTGAGTCACTAGCAATACAGGTCCATGTAAGCGCATCTTTTATTGTTCCATTTTGCACCACATATCCATGCCTCTTATTAGACGTGCCAGGATGTTTACAAAAACATATTTCATCAGTGCAGTTTTCATCCGTAATATTTTTTATTATTATTAAGCGTCAATTGTTTCGTCTCTACCACCTTGACTTCATTATGCTTTAGGTTGATTCTCATTCAACGCCGTTTCCATTATTCGCCTTTGAGCAGCCTAGCTGAATGTTGGACGACTCTACTTCGTTAAAGTCCTTGACGATTTAGATGGGAGCAGTGATTTTTGTTTGTGTGTGTGATGGGGGTTGTCTTGTGGCGGTGTTCTTATGCCTTCTAGGGAGATAATTGGTCCTTGTAAGGTAGACAGATGTGATAGATGGAGAGCAAGGAGCAATATGTTCAAAATAGTTGATTTGTCATAGTTTTTATTCAACGAAGAATTAACTTCAGAAATAGCTTGTGTGGATGGTTGACATCGGGGTGACTAAAACACCTAAACGTTTTGTTTCTCTTCTGTTAGGGTGATGGGGAACACAGTTCCCATATCTGCATCGGGGACACCAGCACACATCACGTTGCGCCTTTTGCACCATATTCTATTTCCTCTCGCATAGATAAGGACAGTCAGTGATTGATTGTAATGCCCTCTGTCTCAGTTTGGATGTTATGATACTGTTCGTTGCGCATATGCCCTCTTCGGCTGCGTAACGGCCTTGGCATATGAGTCACTGTGCCATTGCAGTGGTATGTGTATGTTCTGCGCGTCCACTGTTTCATCTTATAAGCACCACGGATCTTGCCTCTTATTTATCGTGCCAGGGTGTTTGCTACCACATACAACAATAACTTGCATTTTATATAGCGCTTTATCAAGGCGCCAAAGCACTTTACAGTGAAAGAGGAACCTCGCCAGCCATACAAATAATTACATTTTGCCATATAACTTCACGATAATCTATCGACTTTGTCTTTGAGAATGTGACATCCATATCTCTCTTTGAGAAGATACAATCCAACTCGCAGTTTGCGCGCTGTGCATTTAAATGGGCTATTGAAATGGCCACGTTATAATTAACGCATAAATTGGATTAGTATTGGATTCACCTTTATTGGAATTGTGCGGAGTACCAGTACAAAGACAACGAAATGCAGTTTGCGTCTAACCAGAAGTGCTAAAAAACAGAAAAGTGGGATGTGATCAACTGTTAACTGTATGTGCCACCTGCCTATGCTATATATAAGAGAGTGCAGTGTAGAGGTATATAGTTAAGAAGGTGGGATGCTTTTCATTAATATAAATTAACTATAGGCTACATATGTGCAGTGTATTAGCAGTAACCTTATAAGAGCAGAATAGATGTGAATATGCAGTAAAACAATGTATGAACACCATACCACATGTGCTGTGTAGTAGCAGTAACAGTATAAGAGTAGTAAGAATAATATACATGGAGTGTATTAACCATATATCAGTATGAATGGTATAGACAGATATGTACAGTATGCACAGTTATGCAGTGCAGTAACAGTACCATTGCAGTAACATAAGAATAGTAACAATAAGTGTTTGTGCCAGATGAATAGTACAAAGAACAGTGTATGTGTAGCCTAATTACAGTATGCACATTTAGAAATGTAAATATTACACTATGAGTGTTCTGTGGTGCAAGTCATTATTTTGCATCATTCGATGCGACACATTGTCCAGACATCCATTTGCGACGAGGAAAAATGCAGAAGTACTATCTTTCTGTGCTTTTTCCCGTGGGAAAAAAGTTCCCCTTACATTGTTTGCAATACTTCGGATTATTTTCTGTATATAAATATCTATAATGTTAAACAAGTGACTCAAGATTATCAATGCAGAATATGTCATAGCCTACGGTTAGCTTGTTGAATAGATATTCCATATTTAAGGTAACGTGTATTATCCAAAATAGCCTTAGGGGAAAAAAATGACACATTGATTCCAAATATGCAGATGTGTGAAGTTGTTGAATCGATTAAATTGCTGTATCGTATTCAATCTGGTGTCTAGATGCGAAGAATTCAGACTATAGGTTGTGTAGCCTACTTGTATGTCAAGAAAAAAAAGTTGGTATGAATTACAGACACGATTCATTCCGTTTATAGTTGCCAAAAGAGACTGGTCACATCAGCTCCATAGAACAGTTTACATGATTGAAATATATGGGGCGTTTTACTATTGTATCAATTGTCACCTGTTTTTGATGAAAGTATATTATGAAGATAGTGGCAGTTGTGCGAAGTAATGGCAGTAATGCGCATTAATGAAACGCAATGAAAATGAAACACTTCGCATTATTTTAGCCCAAATATAGGCTGAATTGCACTGGATGGTCATGGCAAACTTGTCAAAAATAATATGGAATACTCAATGATTTAATAACGTCCTAGATATTCGTGGTAATTTTTGAATTGTCTTTCCTTCGATTATTGCAACAAAATCATTGCTTTACATGCTACCGTAGGCGTTGAAGCAGGCTAGGTGATGTGATTATTTGTCAATGGGTGAACATTCAATTCACCCATATCAATTCAGTCTTAAATGTAGACTGCACTACGAGATTTCAGTGGACTTTTGCGCAGGCTATACCGAATGATTTCATATTCAGTCTGGATTGCATTCGTCATATACTTGCAAAGATCGATAAAGTATAGCGTTTGTAATGATTGTATAATACTGTGGAATGGAAACTAGGTGTTCGTTCTTTTATTTTCATTGCATGTGGTCTGTATGTAGTTTTAAGTAGTTTCATTGAAAGAAGGGCTGGATTTTTAGTCGGCTAACAGCGACTGTTTTTTTCCCCTACCATGTGCCGCATGCGCCTTTAGCTCTGTCTGGAATGGATCAATCTTGAACTTGAACTTTGATCCCTGAGAACTCTAATTTGAATATTGAGCAGGCGGCTGAGACGCCTGTAGACCACAATACTGAATCTCTATGCCATGATATCCTTATTTAAATGTATTCCTCTGTAGGACAAAAAGGAGGAAATGTTGTTTTATTTTATTTCATTTTTTGTTGTTGTTGTTGGTGGTATTTTCAACTATGCTTGATTGTTTGTCGCTTAAAGCACAAGTGATTAAATCTACTAGCCTTTACTACTTTTTTTTTTTTTTTTGCTAAAGCGGTTAAATCTTTGGGCATATCCCAAATGTATCTCAATTTACCAGTTGTCTGGGTCCTGTTTTGAACCTGGTTATCAATCTAAAATCTGAGTTTTAATCTTTTATATGCATATTTTATGTCACATTTAAATACATTCCAGTTTCATCATCAGTCTTGGGCTAATGCTGAGGCTGCTAGCTATGCTGTATGACCTTGTTGGGAATGCTGAAGGTGAAAATGGGGTCTCTTCAAACAGCTGAAATCTCAGCATACCAACACCACAGCCTCAAGACGTTTGCAATGGCCAACAGCATGTTTGAGTCTTCATAGTGGACAGCATTCAACTTCATAGCGATTAAAGCCTGACATTTTGCAGTCAAATAAGGCGATGAACGATGAAAATCAAAGTGAGAAAGATGATGAGATTATCAAATTACCCAAAGTCCAAGGCAATAAGGGCATATGAACAAATGATAAAAAAGGGAGTGATTGCGTGGGGAGGGAGAGATGACAGGATGAAACCATTGTGCTAAAACAGCACTGTGAAACAAAACCACAAGAAAGCTGCAGTCACCACAGTAACTCCCACTCCATCTGTATCACCATTATCAGCTCCAGCAGGATTGGGCTTAATCTGAACTCAAACCCAAACTGCCTTTCCACCTCTTTTTAAAAATATAAATATTCTTTGGGCTTTTCACTGGTGTTTCACCAGTGATTCATCTAATTGGAGCTAGAAGTCAGCCTTTGCTCATTAGTGTAATTACTTGAGGTAAAGCTTTTGGCTCGATCGGGAGGGAAACAAAATGGGAGGGTATAAGGCAGGGTACAACGAAGAGCTTTAATCCTGTGGACTATTGCTAACAGATTTTCAGTGCACGTTTTCATGAGCTGGATTTGTAGAGTTCCTCTCCCTGTCTGTCAGAAAGACAGATTCAGGGCCCTTGGGAGCCTGACTCTGGATTTTTCCATGATGGAAGTCTTGCTCTCTAAGGCCTTAACCATCTCCGTTTGAAATGCCTATTCCTGTTTAGATATATGTGCCAAGGTTTCATATTACTTTACTTAGTAATGCTGCTGTCCTGCAGTGCTGTTTTTGTAGGGTGTGAGCAGCTTTCTAGAGATTCACCGTATCGCCCATTTCTTTTGTGCGCCCTGCATAACATTTACTGTGCCCTGGTACATTTATGTGTAGCCTAAAGTCATTTTTACTTCCCCCCTTTCACATGAAGGTTTGGTGTCATGGACAGTAATAATAGCATGTTTTGAACAAAAGCCAGTGATCTTCTCAGCCTATAATATTCTCACTGCACACACAGACTCCCTCTCTCTCTCACTCTCCCCTCTCTATTACACACACACACACACACACACACACACACTTGCACTGCAGCACCCATGCAATCCCAATCCTTCTTCAACTTTTTTTTGTCAGATGACTGCTTAAGATGAGCCTTGGTCCACTTTAATTATTGTGCACTCTTGGACTTGGAGGCCACGCTTTGCGAGCGATCAATTGACACACTTGGATCAGGCGCGTCACTCGGATCCGTAAAGTCAAACTACACCCTGACATTAACTTCCAATTCACTTCCCTAAGCGGCTCCTAAAAAATAACCATAAGCCTACTTTTAAATGTTTAACAAGCTTCCATTGCAGGTTAGAAGTGAAGCTCTGGGCCAGGGCTTCGCCACTTAAACAAATGTATCCTCGCGTTTTATGAAATCTGTTTCTTTCCACAAGTGTAGAGCGGTACGACTCCAAACATACCCCTTAGGAAATGTTTTATATCGCTTTAATGTTGACATGGGTTGTAATGATATCGTCCCATTGGCTATTTTTTACACAGCAGGGTTACACTGTGGATCTTCCGCATTCCTGTACATTCTAAGCGTCCTTGCACACCGTTATTGCATCACTGATTTCCTGATGGTTTATTCATTTTTTGGTAATTATGTTATAGCCTACTGCACCGTACCTTGTTAAGTTTTAGAATATTTGATAAGCGCTCTGTCCTCACTTCATCACGGGCGTGACTGAGAAACAATGTTTTTCAGAGTAGGGGAAATGATAACCACCAGAGAACTTTTCATCCTTGAAGTAACTTTAAGGCTATTATATATTTGTGGGTATTAATGTATGACAGTTAGATAAATATTCATGTCTGCCAGTCTGTGTGCATTAGCCTACATATACAATTCGTAAAGGATATTTGCAGGCCCGAGAATAATGCATGATTAAAGAACATGGGACGGAACCCAATTTGTTTTATGCTGCAGTGTTTGCAAATCCTGCTTCAAATGTGACGAAACGTATATCAAGTGTTCAAATGTAATTTTATAGTAGCCTATTACTGCTCATTGCGTCCATCTGCAGCTGATCTTCCTTGCCGTGTATTACTGGTGGAATTGCTAAATTCTCTCTAATCTATCGGCTAGATGTTTTATTTAAAGAGGCAAATATGTTATCAAAAACCTTCCGCAATCTCTCCTGTAGCCTGCGATGTTCATTAACGAATTCAGTATTATGCAAAATTACCTCAATGGTCTGGAGTCTCCGCGTTCCATCTCGGTCAAATAAGAATTAATTATTAAGATAAAAAAAAGAGTAACAGGACGATAGCAATGTGCAGCCTATTAACTATTTGCCAGTAGCGAGAGTTGCTTGTATTCAGTGCAATTCATAGAACTCGAATGGGTCTAAGCGGTGGACTAATTGAAAAGGGCTGGCGAGTGCCCAAGCGTCTGGACAGACGGCCGCTTTAACTTGAACTTGGACTTCTGCTGTTGAGACAGGTCTGCAGGCGAGACGACGCGCCATTTTCACCGATGCCCCATTAAAGCCGACAGTCAAGCCCCTGAATAAACCGTTCGGTGTTTTATATTCAGTAGGCTATTTGTAAACTCTTATTTCAGTCTACAGAAATCAGCAAATCATTTTCAAACCGATTTCATTTTCATTTTTTTCGCACTTTGACTCATCTTTTGTTCATATATAGACTATATAGATAGCTACATATTGAGTGTGGTAACTCGCATTCTTTTTTCTCCATAAGTAGCTATTGTTTTTAACACAAGTCTATTTGCGGAAGGATGGATGTCCTTGGATGCAAAGCACATCACACACAGGGTTGCTGTACTGCTAGGTGTCATACAGAAGTTTAAGACATTTGAATTTTACATTAGGCTACTGTAGTGGTTGATGGTTGATATAAAGTGAAATTATTATTATTAGTAGTAGTAGTAGTAGTAGTAGTAGCCTAGTAGTAGTATGATATGCAATGATTGTATCCCCGTGCTCAAGATGCAGTTGAATTCAATGTCGCATCTGTCGAACATATTCAGTCCCTCCAATCATCTGGTGTGGCAAGGAATAGTGAGTTAAGGCAGAGTTGTCTGATACCATAACCCGCCTGTATGCCTTCAGCTAGGCTATATTTAAATGAATGCGTATCAGGTAGGCTACTACTAAGTAAACTGGCATCTTCCATGATGTTTGTGCTGTATCCTTGTCTCCCCTTGCGTGGCGGGATGGAGTGAAATGCGCTATATCTGTGTGTTTATTAGGCTCGCCAGGTTTTTGGCACTACTCTGATTGAAGAAATACCTGCTCATGTTTTAATGGGCCTATATATTACACATATGTGGAGTGGCCCCCTGAACTGCCATGTTACCCAAGTGCATACCAACAACTTGATCCTTCTGCTACCACTGCTGCCGTTTCTGCTGTTTTCACGACGCCAGACGTTCCTTCATTTTATCATGAGTTTATAGAGTATTTACTTTATAACAGTCACGGTAAATATGAGCGTATCCGCACTAATATTGTTGAGAAAAAAAACAGAAGAACAAGTACAGTGGTATCATTATTGCATGTTTAATTATCCTTGACCAAATTAACGTAGCCCTTATGTCTACACTACTCACACTATTTGATACACATATAGATTTACAAAACTCAGATTGAAGAGCATACTTAGCCTACAGGCCTGAACATGTTTGAAGTCACTGTGCTAAATGACATTCTAAAGTTCCACCGATGCGTAATGTTTTTTTTATCGGAAACATACAACGATTTGAGAAGATTTGATAGAACGAAAGAACAGTTTCGTTGACAAAATTATAGAAAATCTTTCACTGATGTGTGCATTGCCCAAGTAATTGCCTGTAGTTACGTTTTCTAGCATTCTTAGTCTTACTATAGTCCAAAGGTGTAAACCATTAAGACTGACTAGGTTCGGTCACCACGCACCAGCACTGGATTTGGCTCTGTGTGTGACCCATTTCGCAAAGGTGCTTACGGTTGAGAATTTACCATTCTAAATTCACTTGCTGTGGTGATCACAGCAATAGATCCCCATGGCAAATGGCAGACTGCAGTAATACGATGTTTGATTCCGTGTATTGTTTCTGGGTGTCCGTATTAGTATTATTTCATGTCTGAAGTTCGAACCAGATTTATATCAAGACAAAATGTAAAAAACCCAATACTATCCCAAACATGTTATACGTCTGCTATAGTCACGCTCACGATATGAACATAAGGTATTCATATGCCGTTCCTCGTTCTCTCGTTCTCTCTTAAAAGTTACTTTTCTTGTGCGTCAAGGCTTTTGACAGCATGACTAGCTTGTAGTCATATATTCACTCCCATGCTAAGAGCGGTTGGCTGATAAATTGGAATGCAAAATTTGGTGGGTTGGAGCCTACTTATGGAGCCACAGAGCTATGAACGCCCAACTAACTAAGCTCCGGGAAAAAATCTCTCATGGGATGAGGAGCCTGGTCCATTCCTGCCGCCCACGTGTTATTTGCAGTGTTGGCATTAAACGTGCGTCTTTGCTTCTCTCGTGTTTCGATGGAAAAATAGGCTGCACGTTCTTTTTCCCAACCGCAAGACAAGGGCCCCCTGAAAATGTCCATTGTGCCAGACAGCCTTTTGCACCTTGACCTTGAAAAGAGACCAGACGGCATATCCCACAACAACACGCCAGCCAACAACAGAATATGCTGTTGCTTTAATCGGTATTAGTGTCAAAAGCTTAATCATCATCTCATCCCAAAGGCAAATGACAAGTGCATGGTCAAATGACTAGACTACGTGTAATCTATATCGCATTTTCAGTATGACGGGGTAGCACCTTAAAGACGTGCCATTGCTCAGGGGATGCAGTGCTCTTAGATGCGTCTTCCCATTTTATATGGATGTTTTTCGAGTACTGTTGGACCTGTATTTAGAGAAATGTCAACACTTTTTGAAGTCGACATTTAGTGTTCTTTGTGCATTTTGATGTTGTCTTGTTTCTTTCACCTCTTCTTTCGATCGGATAATATTTAGGTAGATATAGCCTACATGCGCATGCTGAACCATATATTTAGCTTACAAAGAGAGGACAACCTTCTATTACGCTTCCATAGCCTACTAAAGCGCACAGATATCGCTGCACCTGAGCTGATTCTGTGAAGGAAATAATGGCAGTTTGTCTTGTACATAATTGAAATACGTTCAATGCCCCCTGCGTTACTTGAGCCAAACGTGACAGATCGTACAAATATCCTGAATTAGAGCAGCACAATACCTTTGGTAATATGTATATAGGCATATATATTGGAATCTTGATCCTTCTTCCCAGTTGTAGTTTTCACTAGACACTGAATGTCATCTGAGGCCCAATGGATTTTGTTGTCATTTAAAGCATCTTTGGAGGAATGTAAATGTAGGTTGAAGTGTATAGGCTAAAATGGGATACAAATACAGAGGGTTCTTACCACAGATCACCGTGCGTTATAAACACTGCTGTATGTAGTGCTGTACCATTCCGAATGTTTGCTTTTAGTAGACAGACAAAAGTAGGCAGTTTATTTAAGAATGTCCTTCATTAGGTTAATCTCAGCACTGCAGTATGCAGTCGTATGGTGTCAAGTGCATAGCAGCACGCGATTAAGTGTCAGGTATGCAGTCTGAATCTGAGCTTATACTGCAATTGACAGCCGCTTTGAACGTTCTCCCCTTAAGTCAATTGGTCTCAACATGTTGATTTTACAACTATCCTGAATTGGGAAAATACCAGGTTGTGGTACATATGTTGGAATCTACCTTCCCAGTTGTACATTTCATTACAATCTCAATAATGGTATCTGAAGTGCAGTTGATGATTTTAGACATGTGGTGCATCTGTAGCCTACATTTACATTTATCCAAATGTGTAAAATGCACAGTGGGATATACAAGTAGAGGATTACTGTGCATAGAATTTGCATAAAACATTCAGAATTCGATTTGCTTTGCATCGGACAGACGCGAGACTATGGAGTGTGTCCATAATAATATTCATATTGACATGCAAATATGCATTCTTGTGATGTCTAATGTAGCCAGTAGCACAAAATGATACATTATTAGGTGTGCATTCTGAACCTTGTGCAGAGTCCTTCTAACCCATAATCAGGATTTGTGTTGTTGATGCGGGAGGGGGATGGTCATTATTGTGATGTTTCAACCAGTATTAAGTCTGATTATGGACATAGTTTTGTCATTGTAAGTTGTCTTCTGTTTGCCTATATTTTTGAGACATGAATATGCATTTGTTTTATATATATTTATACAGACTACTAAATTGCACACGTAGGCCTATTTCAAATATGCTATGGGAAGTGTTAAATCTGAGAGCTACTGTTGAACAGTTTAGGCCAAAACGTACTGGACCCTTTGGATTTATGATTTATTTTCAAGTGTCATTGTAATATTTTTGACAAAAAAAAATTAAAAATCTTGTGTGTTTGTTGGTTGGTCTGAGCGAGGCACAGTGAAAAAAATTATTTCCCCGAATATTCTTACAGTGGAGATTTTAAAGTGAACGTTAGTTTACATGGTTGACAGAGATCTGTATGCTGAATACTTTTTAATCATACCTGCCTTAACATAAATTATGACTGGCGTCTCTTTTTGGCGTTGCACGCCCACACCATGAGGCACTTTTCTGTGCTCTGAGTCACCACTTTCTTTAATTTTTACTATCGCCACAGAATGCATTTTTACAATGTACAATGACTCTTTGACGCAATCAAAATATACTACAAAAACGTAACTTCTCACATTCATGTATGGTCTTGTTTAGCAGTATGAGATATCCTAAAAACTAGATTGCGGTACACACACACGATAGACTTGGATATAATTGGATTGTTAACTTGTTTAGGTGGCAAACACATTTTTTTAGTCAAGTTTTCTCTTTCTTGCTCTTAGAAGCACAATTGAAAGCCCTCTCTAATTACACCGAGTTTGCACGTAAACTCGACAATGCGAGTGTGAAGTTCATTCTTGTCTGTCTAGACTGATTACGACCCTGTTTGTCTGCGTTTCTACCTTGACCTTGGACTTCCTGGCAGTTGCCATTTGGACGAATGGTCAATATTTGTGAGCTGTTTACACTACTGGCCGAAAATGGCTGCTCCTCCTTTGGTCGCACAAGTGCGATTTGCAGTTGATAGCTAGTGCATTATTGTATTTTTACATTAGAGAAATATTCAAAAGCTGCGGAGCTACAGAGACTCAGAGACTCAAGCTACGCCCTACATTTATCTTGACTAAAATGCTCAGTAATTTTACCCATGAGGTAGTATAATTAGAAAACTTAGCCTACTAAGGTTTACGAAATTAAAATGCGTGTCCATTATGATAATCTGTAGGTTACATATTGTAGTTTTAACTTACTTTGATGAAGAATATGTCCCAATCTTCTTGTAGCATATTTTTGACCTCGAATTATCGTTCCATTATTGTAATGTGTTTCCTCGAACCAATAGGCCTGTATTTTTACGCACCAAGGTATGCCAGTATGTCAGGAAGCCTTAGGTATATCTCCAAGTTTCAGACATGTATCTAATGATTCTGAAATCCAGTTTTTAAATGTGATATTTCACAGATTTCCACCGACACAATGGCACCTTGAAAATCACTGTATTTCATATACTTCCAGTTTGATATAAACTGCATTTTTACTCATTCTTGTGCATACGTTTATATATAGCCTATATGTGTTTATCTTGCCCCACATCAAAGCAACGGGCGTCTATGCTTGTTTAGCCGATAACAGTTGTATTGTGTTTGCCTGCATACATTTCTCTCTTGTTTGAGTTTAGAAATATTGATACAATTGCCATTCATTTAAAAAAATATTTTTGTATCATCACTGAAAAGGGCATAACAGCCTACCTTGTGTCAGACAGGAACATAGTGCCTTTACAAGGAATTCTTGCGGGACTGAACACGTTTCACCTGATTTTGTGGAGAGCATTTTGAGAAGTCGCCCCATTCTCTTGTAGACTATGTGTTTAATGGAGCAACTTGCATTTAATTTAGCCCAAATCACGCTCGAACTTGTTTAAAATTGCATGTATTATTATCTTATAATTACTCGGTAATTAAGACGAATGAAGTCCACAGGCCCATCAATGCGATTTTAATGAAAACCTATATCAAACATTCGTATGTTTTTGTTTTTAACTTTCCCTGAGATTCGACAAATGTGACGAGTACTTGGCCTCCTTCCGCAGACTATTGCAGGTTTTACACGTTCCCTTTAAGGACGGACGCGTCTTCATACCTTAGCCAATGAATTGGCTCACAACACTTGGAAGTGCAGTTGCTAATGTGGTTCTAAATGTGATTTAAAGGGATGATTCGCTGCCCTGGCCCCCACCCCCTAACGTAGGCTCACGTTGGTCTTGTTATCGTCACATGTCGGCCGAGTCCCTAGTCTTAATAATGAACTGGACACTTCCAAGAGCTTCAGCTGCGCATGCGCGTAACGTGAAAAAATGAGCTTGGAAGTGAGGTGTCCGTCTTGGAGTAGTCGACTTTTAAAAAGCATCGGCAGCCCGTGATATGACGACTTCGCTGGTCCTGCATCCATGCTGGGCGGACACCTTGATGTACGTGTATGAAAAAAGTCCGAATGAAAATAATCCACATAAAAACCAATCCATGGAGGGACTGAGCGGGAATTGCCCTGCGACCCACTGCAGGGATCTCATCTCGCACCCGGCACTTGGCCGTCACTCCGGGAGCATTGCTACCCACCAGGGCTCCGTGTACCCCGATTTACCCTCGCAAGACGCCGGGCGACAGTGCCCTGCCCCACAAACTTCGTCGAGCGCCTCGCTGGGCTATGGCTATCCATTTGGAAGCCCTTACTACGGGTGCCGATTGTCTCACTCGCACAACGTCAACCTGCAGCAGAAGCCATGCTCTTATCACCCTGCCGAAAAGTATACGGAGCCGAGCGCTGCACTGCCCACAGAGGAGCTCTCCAGCCGAGCCAAGGAATTCGCATTTTACCCAAGCTTCGCCAGCTCTTACCAAACTGTCCCGGGTTATTTGGACGTGTCAGTTGTGCCGGGAATCAGCACGCACCCAGAGCCGAGACATGAAACTTTGATTCCTATGGACGGTTACCAACATTGGGCTCTGTCGAACGGATGGGATGGCCAGGTGTATTGTTCCAAGGAGCAAACTCAGTCGACCCATCTTTGGAAGTCTCCATTTCCAGGTAGGTAACACAAGCAAAGTATTCCGTGTTCAGTAGTAAATATGCACTGTAATTGGTAGCTTGTTTAATTGTTTAATATGGCAATCGATAAACTACTTAATATATACAAATAATATGGCTTGAATTCTGTGTGCGTAAATGCATCATGCTATCACGTTTTTCATGTATTTGAGTGCATGTATATTCATGCATCACAAATCCTCGCGTGGCCTCGGTAACGTCACTTTATCTTTAACGTCAGTCCTTTATGTAATTCTAGATTTATGTTAAGTTAATATTATCCAGTCTCTTTTCTGTATGATCTTGTTGTCAGTTGCACCGTGTGTGCCAAAATACAGTATTGGCCATTATCATTTGTTCACGCATTTTTCTTATTTATGTCGAGAGCAGGGAAGGTTAACAGTGTTTTCCGTGGCCTAATACGCATGGAATGGGCATCGACCACAACAGTTACAGCTGTTACAAAGCTGTATTTGAATAGAGAACCCTCGTGGTCAGACTAACTTAGCAAAAAAAAAGGGACTTAGTATAGAGGTTGAAAGCTGAGTTATCGTATTGTTTTAATCACAACCCCATTATTATAAACAAGAGGATGAGTTGGTCAATAATCTGTCACTGTAGTACTAAAATGTAATACCATATTCACAGCCTCGTCATTATATTGATAATAATCTTCTGGTATTTGGACAGCCCGTGAGAATACGATGGCATAGCGTTGCCCTAGCAGGTAATATTGCGAGCTCTGTTTGCTCAGGCTCAGTAAATCTCTGCGTGCGGACTGTCATGTCTCTGGGAGTGGTGGCAGAAAGCCATCCACAGTCCCTTCTTCTCTCAGATGCAGATGTAATCGTTCAGCGGAGGCCACAGATCTCCTTTGATGCATTTTACGTAATGTTATCATTTGTTTTTGTTCAACGTCACCACCAGTCTCCGGGCCTATGGCAAGATTTGTCCACATACCCATGGCTGTGGGGTAGCCTGTTGTTGAAACTGCACCTCTATGGAGATACATATGTGAATTGTGTGTGCGCGTGTACGCGAGCGCGTGCGTGTGTGCGTGTCCCTATACGACTGTGTGTGTGCGTGTGCGCGTATGAGCGCCCGCGCAGAAGTGCATAGATTGTCACAGAATGCAAGTATTTTGCATAGGTCTTCAGTCAGTCACCCACATCAGCTGAATGTTTCCACCATGCGGCTAACGCAGGAGCTTCCCATGCAATGAATGCAAAGGCCATTTGGTCCTATTGGATGACAAATTCTATTTCAGAATATCGGTTTCACGTTCCATCTTGTTAAGAATAGCTCCCAGATTCCAGGGTTGATTGGCTTATCACTCATGATCTAGTTAACGTTTAAGACACGTCAGCTTTGCTCTTGTTAGTCGTCTTCACTTCCACAAGGAATAATAATGCACATATTAATAGTAATGCACACACCAAACATAGTCCGTTTAATAACTTTTCATATCAACACACGTTACATAAATGATATCCTGCATAGCATTCTTGATAGATGTTTGAAGGTATCAAATCTCAGTTTTTTAAATTGGACCCTTTCCAAATACTAGAGCATTCCCCGCGGTCGGTCGTCATTTTAATAGGCTATAGTTTTCTTCTCCATTGTCTTCAGTAAGACTGTCCTATTAACCGTTGTACATGCCCTCATAAACAATGCCAGTTAATTTCCCTTGCTCCGCTGATCCACTCTTTAACTGACTGAAATATATACTTTTAATGATTGCAGTAAGGATAGCAAATAAAGAAGAATCAGTAGTTCTTGCACATAATATGTACACATTGGTTTATACATAAACACTGGTGATAATCGTGACTAACTCAAATCCACAACTTATTTAGGTTAATAAAGCCTCTTGACTTTAATTAATTCAAAATAGCTTGATGGTGCGTAATAGCAACTAGGTATATTCCGTGTATAGAAACTCGTGTACACCCATATTTATTAGAATAAGCAGAGTTTAGATCAGAACCGATTTTGGTCCACTGTAGGCTAGTTAGGTGTCTGTTCCTGGTGAGTAGGCCTGGAGGTCCTATTGCGACCTTTTTGTTTATTCAAATGAATGCATGCCTTTCCATTGATTGGCGTCAAAAGCTAAGAAAATAGCCCTTAGTGAAATATTTTTGAATGTTGAAGGCAGCATGTTGAATAACTGTAGGCGGCATGTTGAATAACTGTAATGACCCGTGTGTATGCCTGCTGCCTCGCAACCTGTGACTCCATATCTTGAGACCAAATTTAGATCATTTGAATGATACCACACGAAGGAGAATTTGTTGATCTTGTGATTTAAGTCATTAAATGATTAGTCTGTCTACGTCAAACTTAAGTATTGGCGTCAACTAGTTTACCACCACCTGCCTCCACCCTCCTCGCTTCGACATCACCCCAAAAGCATTTTCGGCAACGCTATCAATCATAGATGTTCACAGTGAATCACTTCCATACTCCCCGTCTTATTCGATGCATAGTATTAGTTTAAACATTGATGAGAGAAAATCATATATAGTCTTTATTTTTTAAATACTAATTTTGTGTCTTGCCAAATAGTGATTTCCTTCCATTAGATAATCATTAAATTACCACACAATTTACAAACCTTTCAGATGGTATTCATAGTGAGGTCTTCTGCCTATGTATGAGGCTATCGTTATACCACACAAATCGTTATTTGTTGTGGTTAGGTAGTCAGTTATTTCACTTGCGTGTTTGTTTGTTCACTTGTTTAATGGCCAAAATTGTATTGACATCTCTTGCGCTTTCCTCCTGCAGACGTGGTGCCACTTCAGCCGGAAGTCAGCAGCTACCGTCGAGGCCGCAAGAAGCGAGTACCTTACACCAAACTCCAGCTAAAGGAGCTGGAGAAAGAGTATGCGGCCAGCAAGTTCATTACCAAAGACAAACGACGGCGGATCTCTGCAACCACCAACCTCTCTGAGCGACAGGTGACCATCTGGTTCCAAAACCGTCGCGTCAAAGAGAAGAAATTCATCTGTAAATCCAAGACAAATGCCCACATGCATGCCACCTGATCATTCTTTACCAGCGGCCATGACGATTCACGCCCATGTTTATTACCCACACGAACTAAATATTTATATTTTATCCGAAATCTGATGCGCATCAGTCGTTCACGTCAGTTAATCATCTGGATTTCACGTTCATAATCGAAGTGTGTTGATAACAAGGACAAAACTAGAGAAGGTTGACTGTAATGACGCAGCGTTGGATGCCCCCAAACCCTCTGGTGCTTCGAATTATTATTTCCCCCAGAAAGAAGAGTTTGAGAATGATGTAGCCTACTGGATTCCTTCTCAGATCCACGATTTGAACTGTCAGTGTTTGTGTGGAGAATTCTAGTGCTGTTCTCGATATTGTGCAAACCATTTCTGGTTGCAGGACACTTCAACTTTAAAAAGACCTTCTCTTCAGTGATCGTCTCTTGTTTGGTACCAAGGGTGGAGGGAGGCTGCTAATGTGGAATTGTACAGTTACGTGCATTTATTATTTAAATAAGATTCTCGAATGGCAGGGGTTGTACATTGCTTATATTTTATGGTTCTCATAATTTGTTCTTTGTCAGTGAAGGATATGTCTGTCATGCAACTGGAATGATTATCAATTAATGAATATTAAAAGAGAACTACGTATTAATGCACAATCTCTTAGTTGGTTTATATATAGCGAGTTCGCTCCCATTGCATTCGAGCCGACGACTTTCATTGTACGCGTTTTTCATTGGTTCAGTGCAGTATGTGAACAGTGATGTGGTGTGTGTTAAAAAGTTACCCTAATGGAAATGTTTCATAAATAAAAAGCAATGACTACATAGTAATAATGGTTTTGTTTTTCTTCTTATATGGTCTCTCTCTCTCCCTCTCTCTCTCTCTCTCTCTCTGTCTCTTTCTGTCAGTGTGTAGCCTATATGTGAGACCAGAACTGCAAATATACATTTGCCTTGATTTTGCTTATGCTATTGAGTGCCAAGTGTGAGTTTGAGTGTTAGCTTACTGCCTCGTTTAAACCGTGTATACAGCGTAACCTCTGCGCAATTAGTCCGTGAACTCCATATCCTGGAGTCTTAGATGTGTCGCATTAAAAAGTTAGAAACTCAAACCATTTGTATATCAGCTTCTTCTTTCACAAATACATCTGAATTATGTCTGGCTGTCATTTGGTGCTGGGCAAAAAGGCAAAAACCAACACAACTTTGAGTAAACAATCTGGGAATTAAGTAGCCAACATATTAATTCAGATTAACTGTATGTTGAAATGAACCCTGATTTAGGCTGAACATTCATTTGTAGACACATTTTCAAATGGCGCCTTAGTGTCGTGTCATGCGTCAAGAGAGATGGAATATGAATGCGATTATTATTTTGGCCCCAGGCAAAGGCATAAGCATAGTCATTCAAAAGACCATCCATGCAGCCAGACATATGAGAAATAAACAAAGGATTTTATTCATGAGTGAAACTGGAAGCTGAAGTGTCACTTTAGGCTACGTGAATGCTGCCAATATAACGGTCTTAACACCGGAAACAACTTATTGTTTTGATCCAGTTTTGAAACAATTGCTCATCTGACCGCCATTGTGTGAGGTTAGTCACGAATAAGCTATGCATATACAAGTGATTATGTTTGTTGTCTATTTGCACAATCTATGTTTTTGTTAGCTGAGTCAGTCACTTGCAACGGTTAAGACAACGGCTTCATAATTTTTGTGATATACGCTACGAGTAGCCTAATACCATTCAAAGGCTATATGAACGTTTTCGCCCGCTGATAGACTTTGCGGACGAGAATTAGCTACTCTTGTACACAAGAAAGGGTGTTTATATCTCATGACGGTAAAGCATTCTGTGACGAGAATTTTGCCAAGACAACATTTGCCATTCTGCAGTTCTATGTATAGGCTACTTTTTTTTGTAAATGTACATTAAGCTATTAGCCAATGTTGGCGATTTAGCAAAGACCGTGCTCTGCAATGTCAAAAATATGTTTCAAAAATGTGAAATCCGCGCATTTGTTCCATTTCTCCTTTCGTCCTTTCGACTGCCAGGTAAACACTAAACGAGTTAAGAACATAAAATTGCACCAACGTTGTCGCAGGAAGTCAAAATGCAAATCTCTGCTACGTGGACTGTACTCAAATATATTTTTTTCCTTTTTTCACTTTGTGTTGATGTGCGAAAGCAAACTAAAATATGATTGCCAGCATATAGCAACACGTATGTCGTGCTTTTCTTTACTTTATTTTTGTTTATTTTATTTTCCAAAATGCAGTAAAATGATGGCGTGGTTCGACATTTTCAGGGATTCTGGCATTTGCCAAGACCACAGGTGTCTGCAATAATCTGTGTAGCATACCGCAATAATCTGTGTAGCATACCTCATCCAGAAATATGTTGGACATTTCTATAGAAATACAAAACGTATACTTTTGTCTGTGATGCATGGTGCGTAGGCCCAGTATAAGCAACATGTAGTATAGCGCAGTGGCCTAATGCATATGCAATATAGTGTATTGTAGAGGCCTAAGAGGCTATAAGATAGTATGTGGGCTATATACGCAGTGTACGCCTGTGTAGCTTGAAGTTCGACATATTTTATACGGCTGGGTTATACACCTGTCATAATTACACCATTAATGAGTCATAGCTTGAACGCTGTAGCCTACTGTCTTTCCCGGGTGAACGGTAGAAAGTAGAATCTCTATACGGACACTTTCGGAGAGCAGTCGAAAGAAATGTGAAGGCTGAAATGCATATTTGATCCAGCATTATTTACAGAACAGATAATTACGCAAGATTGGTCTCCTTGTGTATTCCTAATGTGATACACATTGGCTACTTCCGAAACAACTCTGGCTGTAGGCCTTCACTATCGTCTCTGGAAAAAGTGAACTGATGAAAGGTAAGGTTGGGATAATTACGCACGAACTCAATCTTTCCTTTACCTTTGCAATTGTGACCCTGATGGAGAGGGCTGTGCGGGTAATTTGACAAATATTGACGAGTACACTTGCGATTGTTTCCCTCGTCTGCTGTTTCGCCTAGCCGTCTGAGTTGCACAGAAAATCTATTGTGTCCTTACGTCACTTCTTGGCTACCCTTGACCATGACTATGCAGTCACTTTGACCTTGACACAACGGCAGCTCGTGCATAGCAAACAAGGAAAGGGTGGGCTTCCTCCCAGAGATGGCGCGAGGGACTGAGGGGGGGTCACTATCTGCAGACAAGGCAGTGCCTTGTTTTTTCTTTCTTTTTTTTTTGTTTAGTTTTTTTCAAGTGTAGAGGCAGTGTGAGTAGGTAAATGCATTTAATTATGAACAAGCGATATGATCATCCCCAGACCGTCAATTTTGTTGTAGTCAGCAAACTCCATATTTACACACATTTGTTTTATCCTAAACTTTGGTCATTCGTATTTTCCATAATTTCCTGTCTTCTGACTGACATCCAGAGTGTTCTCTCTCCAGCTTGCGAAACCTTAAATTATCTCGCACACTTACACAGTCATCAGTGGAGTTGTGTGGTATTTGGACCGTGGATAACAGGTAGACCATTGACGTCTCTGCAGAGCCCGTCACGTTGACACGGACAAGTTGGAGCCGTGTAGCGCTCTTTTTCATGTCGAGATTTAAGGTGCATCCTGGCAGATGAGCGGTGAAGCTGCCTTAAGGAAAACAGACGTCGGCAATAAAATCATTTTCAAGGTATGTAAGCTGTTTTTTATGTTGTGTGCGAGTTGACGGCGGCGTGAGGGTATGGCGATGCCATATATCAATAGCTTGGACCGAGTGCCTCATTGATGAGTTACGGCAACTTGCCTTCATTATGATGCCCAAGTCTGGACATTAGGGATGATCTGAAGCTGCGACGTCATGTGATGTTAGCCACTAACCTTGAGATGGATGCCTAGCCTTGTCTTGCGTTCTTACAGATCCGAGAGTTAGGCTAGTATGTATTTTTGAATCAGTGTTCGGAATTTCATTCATTAAAGTCACAGATTTTTAATGCAGTACGCAGTTTTCTGTCCTGCAGCTTCACATGGTGTGCAATAGCCTATTCTGTGTATGCCCCCGATAGTTCTAAACGGTTTGCGCCGTAACATGGAAATAAATTCAATGTTTCAGAATAAACTAGGGCGCAGTGTACAGTAATGCGACTTACATACATGAATACCTCCGGACTTTCTTTAGAATCAATTATTGCTATCTAAATTTGTTTTTTGAAAAAACATATTATGAACCATATTATGAAATCAGCGGCTGTTTCAAAATATAAAATCGTCTAGAAATTTGAAAATTCAGATTGTTTATGTTTAAAATAAATATATTTGATAAACTTTCATACGTATATATATATATATATATATATATATAAACATTAGTCTACATACACTGGGCCTCCTACAAACACTGAATGTATTTTTGTCTTACAATGAAGCATAGTATTTCACGGCATTCGAGAATGTATGCCAATGTTCTGAACCGCTAAACTTTTAAGAAAGGCCTGATGTATGCCTGTTTACAATTTATTTAAAATGTGTGTGTGTGTGTGTGTGTGTGTGTGTGTGTGTGTGTGTACGTACGGTTTTAAAATAATTGAATGGGTTTAATAATGGAACATTTACGCCTATTTCCACATTTTCTGCTGGCTATTTAAACCTAAAATGCTAAAGTATGACTTGAAGTATACCACTTTTATTTTATTTTATTTTATTTTGTTTTATTTTATTTTCTCTAGAAACCAATATATGGCTTCCTATAAAGTAGATTAATGATGTAATCAGTTCATTCTTGTTTTAACAATGTACTTTAATTCAGATTGTACTAACTGGTGACAATTGGGTAATAGAAGTACAATTCATTCTGCTTGTAGTCTTTACTCACCACGGTTTTGAATTTTAGAATATGGGAAAGTACATATTGCAATTAGGCTAATATTAGTTTGCTACTTAATTGGCGTTCATTCTTATTTGTACCTTATGGTAATGCGGGGAAGTATATGTTGGCCTATACCTATGTACTTGCAACCTGGCAGCATAGTCGGAATGTGAACGCATGTCAAAACAATCAACCGGTCAGGGACTGCTGGTCTCTGTGTGTGTGTGTGTGTGTGTGTGTGAGAGAGAGAGAGCGCGAGAGAAAGCACGGGCGCGCGTCTATGTTTGTGTGTGAGCGCGCGAGTGGTAAAAGTGATAAGAAGGCGCCTGACAGCCTCTGGTGGTGAATCGATGTAACACCAGGCAACATTGTGAAAAGGGATGGACAATTCCAAATTTAGCACACTGCAACGTAAATATATGTGAAATTATTCATTTGAGATTGATATCTTAATTATCTTTAATATTATGACTTCCCATAACATATTAAGCATTATTAGCCCCGAGATGGAATGTTCAGATAAAGTCTGCACAATATGAAGCAGACTTGCTGTTGCATTTGCTTAGGATACATCCGATGGCTTGCTTCTGATCTGTAACAGCTGAGAATGGGTCTGTGGAGTTGACATGGCATAAAGAAATAATTGCTGCCATACTTTCCTGGTGATGTCAGACGGGGTAAGATTCAGAGGATATTGTATTATGCTTTACATGGTTCAGACTCCAGGCGCATGTTGCATACATGCGATCCCGTAAAAACAAAAAAAAAAGGGAAAAAAGGTCTTTCACGTAAGTCGTCTGCAGGTAATTGACTGGTTAGACTGGATGAAGCCCAAATTATAAAGTGAAAATCATATGGCAATTAATAAACTTGTCATTTTTTAATGGAATATAACAAAACGCACGTCCACGTTATCTCTCTCTCTCTCTCTCTCTCTCTCTCTCTCTCTCTCTCTCTCTCTCTTTCTTTCTCTCTCTCACACACACATCTCTATTTCTCTCTCTCTCTCTCTCACTCTCACACACACACACACACACACACACACACACACACACTTGTGAGCTGTATTAATTTTGTTAGACTCAGACTAAATGAGCTTTAGCTAACCGACATTTTTACCGGTTATTGATCAGTCATTAGCCTACATTAAGTGTGTTTGTGCCTAAACACTTCTGTTCATTTTACTAGAGTTTGGAGACTGCATTTATTGTTCCAACTCGTTTTAAAGTATAATTACTTGTATTTGAGGATTCCACTGCATTTCAAATTGATATGTTTTTTTACCCAGACATAGCGGCTAGGCATTTATGATGATAACTCGTAGGCTACTCGATTATAACCTTTTAATTTTCTAAATGGACAATTTCTAAAGATATCTAAATTGTATATTTCACATCCTTGCTGCGCGTAAGACGCAGCACACATCCTTATGTGGATGACACATTTGTATGTTTGGTGTTAATAAAAAACGGTACTTTTTTATTCGTGTTTTATTTAATATGAGTTGGAAAACTCTTTGCTATGCTGATGGCATTTATTTGTTTCAAGACGAATAACTAGCCGTTCGCAGTGTGCTTCATTGATTAGGCGATATCGTAGACTAAAGTGTTTGTACTGTCTACAAGGCCACGTATAACTTTATACAAACACGTGAAGGCATTAGCCTACTGTTACTGTTGTTTTGCATGCAGTTTTTGTTGTAAATTGTGAGTAGGCCTAATATTGTTTTCTACCCTACTGTTTTTATTGCAGCGAATAAAATAATAGGGGTTACAATTATCCATCTCCAATTCTTCACGAGAGTTTCACAACTGGTTAGTGAGTCTGACAACATGTTGTAACAAAGCCAACGGAAGGGAAGACTCTTTGTTTACGTTATTGCCCTGTCTGGACAGAGAGCAAAATTCCAAGACGGTCGTTTCGATGCGCCGCAGACATCAATGCACTAGACAGTGACCTTGAACTGCAGAGCGCCAATTGGTAGCGCCCTTCTCCAAAAACATAGCCAGGAAGAAGTTTGGTGAGGGTAGGAAGAGCCCACGTTTCTCAACATAATTGCAACTTCATGTTACAATTGGGTTCTCTGACTTCTTTGACTAGCCCACAATTTGCAGTCTTCATTCAAAAGAGTCACTTGGACGAGTAATGATGCATGTTTACGGCGTCATGGAGGAACAGGAACCCACTTACGTCCCCTGCTCTCGGACAATGTTGTTGCGCCGCCTGTAAGATATGTTTTATTTTTGTTTTGTTGTCAATGCGTTCTGATGACTCTCATGCCGTTTGGGAGTAAATATCATAGTGCTCTGTTTCAGTGATGTGGACTCATACTGTCTCATATGCTGTTAAAGAGAGTTATGAAGAGGCCCTTTTTCCAGTCATTGTGACACAAAGATAATAACTGTGTGGCTGAAAATACTCCATATATCACTGCTCAGATTATTGACTGTTTGGCAAGAGGTTGGCACGGGAGCATATGAGTATTTCGAATTGTGCATGTCTATATTTTGTGGCGTTGTAGCCTGTCATTTATTTGACTCCTAAATACATTAAAGACTTCCATTGGTTTATTCCTTTTGAAATGAACATGTTATGTTTACGAATAGTGTAAGGTCCACGTTGCTTCTCTTGATCCAAATCCTAAAAGACTTTTAACACTTAACAATATAAGTTTGTCTCATATGGTCAGTGCTGTGTTTGGGCGCTCGACGTCATTTTTGCCCCACAACCTATTTCAAACGGTCTATTTTAGCATATTTGTGGTAATGTCACGCAAGTCACATTTGGAAACTTTTTTGTATGTCACAATGTACCGCAATGCGATCTCGTGCTCCAGCAGCTAAGTGTGGGTTAATTCCATTACTACATCGAGGAGGTTGGAATGGAGGACTTGATAGGAGGAGCGTAGCAATCCATTTAAGAGATTAGCTTTTAACTTTGCCACCTTTTTCTTGAGGCCGAGAAAGCATTATGTCCTCCTAAAGCTAAAATTCTTCAAACCTACTTGTTCGTAGCAAGGACTAATTATGTTATAAATTCCTCTTTCAAATCTGGATTATAAAGAAGTATTATGAATTGAATACATGTATATGCATTTGAGAAAGTGTCTCTCTATGCGCACCTGCAAACATATTAATCCTTATGAAGAGATATTAAAGAAAGTGTCAGAGCTTTTGTTGTGATGCAGTATTTATATCACTACTCTGAGTAGTGGATTCGCAATTCAGCATGATGTTTTGCATCATTTTCGAGGAGAATTGAATGCTATTGCTAATAAAGCATTCATTTTTTATTCAAAAATTAGATTTTTAGTTTCATTTGCGCATAGCGTCAGAGAAGGAAAAGTGATTACGCACATTTATGCAAAGATTTGAATGCCCATATTCATATCGAAACTGCATAGAACACATTCTTAAACACACGGGCAGTAGGTATGGACAATTTCTTACATATATATTCATGCAGTATACATACATAGGTCTAACATGTACATTGAAACTGGACAGCCCTCTGCAATTGCAAACTTTCTTAAGGAAATGTCTTTTCAACCCTTTTTCGCAAACTCCTCATTATTGTGAAGTTTAATCGTGCATATTGCTTGGCATGCTACGCCTTTTTTCAGTCTCTGGTAACCAACAAAGCCTCATATTAATGTAGGTGTGTAATATCAGTTGAATTGGTGTCGTAGATCAAAAATCCAATTTAGGGGACAGGTTCTTCACCTCTCTTTCCATCTTTCTCAGGAAGAATTAGAGATGAAATGGAAAGACGAAATACATTACAGCATGGCCGTGCCATCCTAGTATTTTGACGTCCACTATAAAACTGGTGTTATATATTGCCCAGAAGGGCACCCCCTCGCTCCCATCGTGGCTGGAAGGGCACCCTCCATCGTTCATCTCCCTGTCTCTCTTCTGTAGTCGAATATGAATACCTCCATCCTTTTTTACCATCATTCCCTTTTGCCGCATAGCAGCAGAGAGGGTTGATGATGAAAGTGGTGCGAAGGAACAGCTAGTCCCTCTTCAAATTAACATAGCAACACCCTGTTCAGCATATAACCTGGTCTGAATTTAACCTTGGCCTGCATGCGTGTGCGCAATATGTGCATGGCGATAATTGTTCACTTGGCTAATGTTGCAATGCTTCAGACTCAGAATTGTATCATAACTATAGCTTTGCCCTATATGAAAGATAATTTCGACAAGGCCTAATTACGAAAGGAAACTATTAATCTCACAAGATCCATTGTCAGTCACTAACGGCATTGTAGATTTAAGTATATACAGCGACGTTTATAAAGTGTATATTAGCAGGTATTTTGCCTGGTGACATACCGTTACAATTGCCTCCTGTCCTGAATACACCTTCTGATGTTGTACTGGAACTGACAGTGAAAATCAATTAACTTATTACAGTGGCATTAACTTGATAAAATAGTTTTACACTACTTCTAGGTCTTTGTAAAAACCCGCATATAGGAACTGAGGAGTTTCCTCTCTAACGAGTCCACCATACAGTTACCAACGTTTCATAGGGTGTCTGTTTAAGTTGTTCCTGAGAGGTGAGCGAGATATTATTTGAAATATACGCTCTTAAAATGAATCTTATTGCGAAGCGTCTTTTTTAACAGAGCCAGTGGTTTCAACCCGCTGACCTCGTTACTGTAAATACGAGAGGAGTATGGCGGTGAGCATCACTCTTTCCTTAAAACGGGCCCGTAAAAGGGGCGTATCACAGCTTTATATGACATTCAATTCATTTGTAATTTGCTCTAAAACAAAGACATCGGTGCGCCTTCCCTGCTGCAATTGAAAACATACTTGCTGAAGCTAAATAATCCAACATTTTTGCGTGCGTAAAGTCCGCCCGTGCATCCAGAATGGCCTTTTTTCTTTCAGAAAGGAATATTTTTGTTTACAAATCCAAGTCATTAAAGGAGGTGCAGGGAAGTCAGTGGAGTGTAGGGGGTCCTTAAACACTTGAAACTGTGTAAGGCACAGGGAGAAAAACGTAACAGGGTTTTCTATTTTTTCATAAAATGTTTATAGTATTTTTAAAAAGCTTATAAAACCCGTAATACAGAAGTTAATGTTTTGTTTTGTCAGACTTGGACCTGGTGGGTGGCACCTTCGTAACGCAAGTTGGCTGTGACCACGTGATGTATGCGGAACCAATCAGACGCAGCGTACGGTTTAACTATGTTAAATGTCAGATTGCTATAAACTAGAAGCTCTTGGTCGGGCCCGCCGAAATGGGCGAGCATAATCTTCTTAATCCCGGTTTTGTGGGACCTTTGGTAAACATCCACACCGGAGACACATTTTACCTTCCCAATTTCCGAGCATCCGGGGGACAACTGGCGGGTCTACCCTCTCTTCCCTACCCTAGGAGGGACAATGTGTGCTCCTTGCCGTGGACCCCATCGGAGCCATGCAACGGATACCCTCAGTCTTATTTCAGCAGCCCCGTGTCCCTTAACCCCAGTTTTAACCGTGCATGCGAAATAACGCGACAAGACCAAGGCAAATGTTTCTACAGCAACAGCGGTGGAGGAGGCGGCGGGGTGAACCGAGAAAACTGTGTTGAGAGTGTGAACCTCAAGCGTGAGGACAGGGCACGGGGAGATCCCTCCGTCTCCATAGTGGGAGAGCAAGGACTGCACAACCACAATGCAAATGCGATGGGCAACGGCGGAAACTTCTCCAAATACGACTATGGAACGGCTGGTGAGCAGCTGACCCAAGATCCTCCGTCCTGCCAGTCGCTAGAGTCCGACTCTGGGTCGTCTCTGCTCAACGAAGGGGGCAAAACACCATCAGGCATCGCGCACACATTGACGTCCCCTGGCACTCACACACATGCAGGCAGCGCAACTCCAGGCAGTGGTGAGTGTGAGTATGTTTATGTGACAATGCATTGCGCTTATTGGACGTTAACAATAACTGGCGCGTTAGCCTCGTTTTGTCATCGATGCCTTATTTCTTGATTTGTTGTTGTTCTTGCTTATCGCAACGACGCAGATAATGATTGCAAGTATTGACTGACTCAGAAGTTGCACGTCGAGATGAGCACCACTAGGGGAAGCATTGGAAAAACAGGGTTCACGTTTTCGTTTACACCCAGTTCTTTACACAACAGTAAACCCTTACTGCGCAGTAAAAAGAGGATATTGTTTGTGGTAAAAGGAAATATGTCTAAATCACAACTGCAGAAGTGCTTTCTGTTTGCTCCAAATGCATAGGATTCTTCTAGTAGTATTTGGCTACACTCGCTAAAAGTGTAATTTTTTATCAAAACCCATAACGCTAAGCCAGAGTTTTAGGTTATGCGGAGCGTTTTAACGAGGATTTACGCACTCGTAAAACAAAAAGTAATATCACCATTCACACGGAGATGAATCGTTTGCATGCCATTGAAATACAAGCCATACTGTGCGTGGACAGGGTGAGAATCTGTGCTGAATACACCTGTGACTACTAGTAACCTATGATAAAATGGCCTGGATTGTCGCAGTGTCAGAGCGGAGGAAAAGTGTCCATTCTCTTTCACCATGATCCTAGCTCACCTTTACTCTCTCCGCAGTTCGATTTGACGATTGCAATGTATCTTAGCTTTAGGGATGTCACCAGTATGAAAGGTGAACCTAGTGCGATGCATATGCAGGGCCTGTATTCAGCATATCATTTTCGATCACCTCATAATTACTGCTGCCTTGTATTCACTGGCCCTTACTATATGCTCCCTATACAGATTTGAAGTACTTCACTTCATACATCATCTTGTGCAAAAGTAGATATTCATAACTCGTCATGTAGGCTCTAAAGACAACCTCTGCGACGAGCTAACAGACTGAACTGTGTTCACCTTTCCCCAGGTGCTCCGTGGTACCCCATGCACACACGAACCCGCAAGAAACGGAAGCCCTACTCCAAGCTCCAGCTGGCCGAGCTCGAGGGCGAGTTCATGCTCAACGAATTCATCACCCGCCAGCGGCGGAGGGAGCTGTCTGATCGGCTGAACCTGAGCGACCAACAGGTCAAGATTTGGTTCCAAAACCGCCGCATGAAGAAGAAAAGACTGTTGTTGCGAGAGCAAGCGTTGTCCTTCTTCTAGAAATAAAACTTTGTGAGACTAGGCGTGAGAGAATTTGGTGAGATTGATTCACCACCAGTAAGAGATGTGACTTTAGTGTGGGACATGTTTTTTTTTTTTAGTTCTCGTCAATTGTGAAAGTGCATGTTTTAAAAAGAGCCTGGGATTCGTCTCTTCTGGTTAGGTCTATGAAAAAGCAACTCGAGATATACTAATATGTTAAGCAGACAAGCGACCAAATACGTTGACCTAGATGCTTTGACGTGTTTATTTTTTCCGGTTGGAATGGATAACCGTACACCTGTAATTACAGATAATTGTGAAAATGTTAGATTATGTCTTGCTTTCACTATTTGGTTCTTCCCTTCTCAGTCGATTTGCCCAAAATACGAATTTAAACAAATGTGTAGTTCCACGTTTGAGAAAACCAGGGGAAACACTTTTGGCCCACCCGCTTAAACACTTGGGTTATCTTTCATAAAAGAAGGAAAGGTTAATGCTAAGCTTTCCAATTACTCATAATGTTATAGATGAAAGGTTGCGCATTCGTATAAACTAGAACATACTGTGAGCCAAGGATGGAGGTCAATGTCAATGCAGAGCTTCAAATTTCTTCGAGAAATTTGTCTGTTGGTGCTGCCTGCATGACATTATAATGCTGGATAAAAGAACAGCTCTGCAGAAATCAGATGTTACTTGGGTAGCACTGAGTGAAAAGACACTTTAATGTCAGAGGGTATATTGGCTCTTTGGCAATTTCTTAATCTTTGTGCATAACATTAGCTCACCCTCTCTCCATAATGAGAGAAACGTGTCCGTACCTTTCTGTCACTCTCTGATTAATGCCACGTGCTGCGGAGGATGTTCACGGTCAAGGACAAAATTGTCGCCTACACCTCAAGCATCGCCCACTGTCATGCTCGGCACGGGCACCAACGGTCAGACATTGATAGAAGGGAATCCGTATCTCAAGTATCTCAACATTTAGATGCAGTTTAGATATCGATAGCTTCTTCAGTATAGAGAATGAGACGATATCTTTTTGGGTGGGGAGGGCATCGATTTCTGCTGCTATTTTGGGATTACGATCCGCAGAGTCTCGGCGCTTGGGTGTGAAGTATTAGTGGACTGTCGTGACACTTTAGCGACAGAGATCGTTTACTGCAATAATATGCGACACCCAATGTAATGTTTATTTCTCATAGGCTACATAGACACACACACACACACAAACACGCACCCAGGCACGCGGGCGCTTTCAGGTACACTCAAACAAAAATATATTAAGTTGGTCTATTCTGATTGGGTTCCATTGCTTGCTATTAGTTTGAAATATTAAAATTAGACCTTCTCTTATGGCGTTTTTGCAAGGCCGGATTTTAGTTAAAAGTAGGCTGCGCTGTTGCGCTCCTTACATGGCCAGGAATGAGAGCAGGGCTGCGTGCTACAGCTTCTGCCATCTAATTGACATGAGTTATGAACGTCGAGCTTCACCACCTTTGATTGGCGTGATGATAGAAAAAAAAGAAAAACTTAGCGGAAAGTCTGTGTAATGGAATTATTCTTTCAAAGGACGATTCTGATTAGGACAAATATATAAGTAAAAATATATAAAAATGGACAGAACCTTCTATTTGGTGTGTCTAATTATATCTTTTTGTTTTTGTTATTTTTGTTATCTGTTTAGTTTCGCCATAAACCCGCAGATACGCATTTCATGCATGGGTAATTGTAATTTGTGTGTTGCTGCTTTTATTTTCAAAATTTAAATCTGTATTTGCTTTCTCACTTTATGTTGGTGCCGCATTGCATCCATGTCAGTCGCTCAGTAGGCTAGTGCGTTAGGCCAATAGTAGGCTAATAGAGATAGCGTTATCATACGAGAAGCTCTGTAACAGCTCGTCCAGTAGCCAACAGTATTTGTATAGAACTTGAATGAATTCTTCCTCCAGGTTTTTAAACTCTGAAATGTATTGATGTTTAAACGTTTTGCTGCTCTATCATTTTCGCCTCTCTCGGGTGGTATGTCGTCTCAAAGCAAGCAAATTTAGTTGTGTCTTTGCTATATTTGTATAATAAGCGACAAATGTGTATTATACTGATATTGCCGTCCTAAATCGATCAATGTGACATGAATGTTTTCATTTTGTCTGTGTTTTCTGTTCAATACCTCCTATTTTTTTCCTCTGTCTATGATAATCTCCGTTTACAAAACGTTGTGTTCTACCAGTATGCATAATATGAATGTATTGATGTATGTGTACGTTTATGATATCTATTAAAATCTATAAACTTTTATATTACTATCATGATCATGATATGCACGGCTGTGTTCGTAATTGTTGTTGCTCTTGTGGATACGAGGATATTAGTGATGATTTCATAGGGGCAGAAGTCAATCAAATTAATCAAAATCAAAACACTGAATACAACTGTTTGATGGTTGTCATAATTAAGCACGGTACCCTTTCTATGAAAAAAAGAAGAAAATATTGAAATCATAATGAACTGGTACTCTGGATTGGATGCTCCCCTTGCCTAATACAAATCTCCTCGACTTCCTGGCTTGTTTCGAACAATCATTTTATAAGGCACTAGTAAGAAAAATGATAACAATAAATCCAGTTATATTTCCTTTTTACACAAGCTGGCCAGAGTAAGCCATTCCTTTACAAGACTGCTAAGAGGATGCAATAAAACAATATATTTGCAATGAAAATCTTTACCCGCTGCCCGCACCACATTTTAATCCCGTGCCGCGTGGCATCTGTGGAAAAGGATGAAGCGCACTGCTTAGGGATGTAAAGCGTGTCTTACACAAACCTTCAACTAGTATTTCGGATACACAATCTCTTATAAATGGGGTTTCTTAAAGGAAACCTTTGATGATGTCACTCTACACAGTTATTTACACAGTGTTATGCACTGAGGCTCGCTCTTGGGCCAAAAACAATACCTCGCTGCAATGTGTCTCGAAATAAAATGCCTATCACAGCATGGCCGTGCCGCTTCACAGCAGGACGTGTCAGTCTCAAATCCAGTTAAGGCTCAACCCCTCCCTTTCTATCCTTGATTACAGTATCAATGAAATTCTCGCTGGCATTGTCCATCATTAAAACATGGAATCTTGGTACTCGTTGGTTGTATCCAAAGCTCCTACAGGGGTACGATCAGGTAGTCAGAGATGCAACTCCTGAATACCACAATCAGAATAATGACGCATAGAGCTTCAGTCAAGAGTTTTTGTTATTTCTTGCCTGGGTTCAAAGCAGGATAAGCCACAATTGTATGGGAAATGTTTTAACATGTCTCGTGGTAGCTTTACGGCGCAGACTCCAATAATTTCCCAGTCCCAGTTCCCTTTGACTGGTGTTGAAATATAGGAGAGACAAGACTAAAGATCTGCCTTAGCTATTAAGAGTTTACGTGGAATATTTTCGCTGCTGTTATAAATCTAGCTACAATCGTTCCACCAACCTAATTTGATCTTTCGTCTAGGCTAACTTCAGCCAGGCCAAATATGTTATATTTAGAACATGGCGTAGCTCTGATGCATAATAGGCCTTTGTACAGGAATGCACATGAGTGGTTTTGCAAGTAAGGTTATATGAACCAATGATCCAACTACGAGTTGCATTAGGCTATTTGCCTCATTTTCAGAACCAGACCTTGTTCCACTAAAGCACAAACTGAAGTGTAGAACTGTGCGCAAAGAGAGCAGCAAAATGTTGAGGGTTTTGTGTACCCTGATCGGAGTTCTTTGCCGGATAGGACCTGGCTGGCTCTTTTTCTGCAGACACGTCATTACTTCCCTTTGTCAACAAACGTAGGCATTCGTCAAGGCCGTTGCCCCAACAGAATGCGGGTTTGCATCCTCAAGGTCAAATGCAGGACTTACAACGTGACAAAGGGTTTTTATAATGACGAATATTGGGGGCTTTGGGTGCGCCATGGATTGTAAAGCATTGTGTTTTTAGTTGTGGCGTCTGCGTCCTCTTCGCTCAGTTTGACTGAACCACTTGCAATGATTACCAAATCCCCCGAAAAATGTTTGCATTTTCAGCTACAAATCCGATTTCTGTATTATTCCAGCAAAGAGAATATATTCGAAAAGTAGTAGAGACGTGGCTAGAAAAAGGTTTTGGCATTGATCATTTCTGAAAAAGCGGAATCTGTGTCCGGTTGTGTCCCCACGTCTCATTTCAATTGCAATTTGCAGGGACTGGATAGTAAATAAAATACAATTTGACGTTGTTGGCTATCACGGTTTAACCAACTAACTCGGTTTTGACTTTGAGACGGACCAGGGTCTTTTTTTATGGCGGCCTGTCTGCCAGGCGCAAAGGTCAGTGATCTGCGGCGTTGACGCAGACCTTGAATGTGAAGCTGCAGTCTCCCCATGCCATCGGGGGGAGACCCGACGCGGCGGAATTGGGAGGGACAAGTAGAAGGCCATCACTTTGTTTTCCTGTGGACTAAGTAGCCTTGAACTATAGGCTGTCGTGCGGTGGCATTTCAAGTAGCAGTTACACGATAGCTGTTAGATAGATAGATAGATAGATAGATAGATGGATGGATAGATAGACGTGTTTTCCCCTTTAGTGTTTCTACCATCCTTTCTTTAATGAGATGCAAACCTATAGGCGCATCTTTACTGTATGCTTTTTTGTCAGAGCAGGCTACTCGCATCACACTCGAATTGCATGCGAGTGGGAACAAGGATCAAGTCAGCTAGCGTGTGGGCATTGTGCCTTTTCTTGTAATTTCTTATCTCGTACCTCGCAGAGCGTTTGGTTCGCAGAGGTCCTGTCATTGCATCTATTTTTGCAAGCATTGACGCCTGGTATTTGGGCTCTATGTGGATGGGTCAACACATAGACGGTAGAAGCTCAGTCACAAGAGCATACAGGCATATGCTTTGAGATGCATACACACACACACACACACACACACACACACACACACACACACACACACACACACACACACACACACACACACACACACACACACACACACACACACACAGTACAAAAAGACAGAGAGGTATAGTCTCAGCCTGATGTCCTTCATTCTTCATTTCCGTAAGGAATTGTAACAACATGTTGCTAACAGACAGTTTATACCAGTTCATCATTACGCACGTTTCCGTTTAACCTGATATTTGCATAGGCTACATGTTTGTGACATTTAGGCATTGATAAGATTTAATATTGAATTAGGTTTGCTTAACTAATCCCGAACATGTTTTTCTTTTTAATTATTATCATTATTTATAGAAACATGCCTCGATTTATAGTTTAAGTAAACGGTGTCGCATGCGCAATTTTTCGAAATGAATGCGCTCTTGTATAAGTATAGGCCGTTTTCCAATCCACATAGTCCATGATGCTACTCATAAGAAACTTCGTATTGATGCTGTTTCAGTTTGTGGATAGTTGTTTGCATTGACACAAATGTGAAAAATGCATCTCCTTATGCAGTGGAAAGACGGAAAGAAGGTCTATGTTCCTTTGGCTAGTTAAAATAGAAAATTGTTTAGCACATTTTGAAGAACTGGAAAGGCACCTCCATCTTTCTGTATTACAATGTTTATCTCAGACAATGTTTTTATATATATGTATACATATGATAGTGAATTTAACACAACAGGAAATCAGGCTTATATCCAATAGCAACAAAAAAATATATTTGTTTTGTTGTTATTGGATATAACGCCTTATTTCCTGTTGTGTTAAATTCACTATTTTACCCCTTAAATCAAAGTTCATGCAAAAATGAAAAACTAATTAATACGTAAAGCAATTGGGATTCAGTTCATCAAAACTTGCCCCAGTTGGAAAATGAATGTTAAACTTAGAAAAATATATTTACATATGCAATAATTCTAAATGACACCTATAAATATCTTATTGTATATGTTACTGTTTATTACCGGATTCATTTTGGATCATTGCGTAGGTTGCGAAATCAAATTTAGTGACAAGGGATTATCAATAAGCAAATGTAGTCATTTATATGGGCTATGTTTATTTTGAATTGTTTTATTATTATAATTCTATCTATTTATATATCTGTCTATATATCTATCTATGTATTACTGTTTGTCTGTGTCTGTTTCTCTCTCTCTCTCTCTCACACTCTCACACACACACACACACACACACACACACACACACACACACACACACACACACACACACACACACACACACACACACACACACACACACACACACATGCACACACAAACATTTGCACACACGCAAACGTGCACTGTGTTGGAGGTGCCTGGGTCTAATTCAATAAAACGCCTATGGAGGAAGGCGACTGCTTCTGCTTGGTGATGTTTTTGGTAGTGATTTGTGATTTGTTAGTGATTTGGGTTTTGACGGAAAATACGCTTAGTTTTAGTAGATTAGACGCTGTATGAAGTCCCCTAAATACAGTATAAGCACGAGAAATGTAATATCTCCCCTCTGTATATTTGAAATTGTGGACACCCTTTGTATATATAAAAAAAAACTCTGTCTACTTAACCTATCCAAGACTGTGTTCGACTTCTAGATCCTGAATATATCCAGAGTATATAGTTATCTATGACTGCGTGCACTTGTAAGCCCTCTACATACATACATATGCATGCAATGCAATATGTATAGATGATTGTTTTCAGTATTTGCATGTTACCATTTTATGTGCATCTGGTCGGGTATAGAAGCTCGCGCTAACGGGCCTTTTGTATGTGCGTAAAATCAGAGCAACAAAGTCCTCTCAAATTCATTGAAGTGATCCGTTTGTGTTTGCCATTATTATTGGACTGTCAAACACACAGTTGTGTCTGTATTAAACAGTTTAACTGAACGTAAACAGGTCTATATTATTTTCATTGGCGGACTGGGCGTGAAGGTCTCCACGGGAACCCAGAGCTGGTTTTAATGCGTATTTACAGACTGCTGTTCATTGGCCTCTGTCGATCAATGCGTGAAATTTCCAATGTGGAAATTTCTTTTTAAAAAGATCCAACTCTGTGAAACAGCTGCATGAAATGGATGAGACGAAGACACTGGGATCAATATCATCAAGACGTGTGCACTGGTTCTAGTTTTTGTTTATAGTACATTATGAGATTTATTTTCCCCCAAGAGCGCGTGGGTTGTCTATATTGTCTCCGACATATACACAAAAGGTTTCATTGCATTCGCTTTCTTAGAAAGTCAATAACGTCACAGGTTTGGTAGTAAAGCCAACTAAAATTTAAATGTGTACAGAACAATAGGAATGTGTTTAGATCTTGAATGTTGATGTCTTATCCATAGATCCAATGGTTTGTGTAAAAGCCCCTCTCACTGGGGAATTTGTTCATGCGCCAAACCCTTGGTCTTAACCTTGCCCTTGACTTCAAACTAAGTAGGCCTAGTTTGATTTCGGTATTGTTCATAAAGAGTGATTAAATGCATGAATGAATGAATGACATTAATTAATGAATTGAGTGGCAAAGCTGTATCTGACTTTTCTGTATGTTTAGCTCTATAATATATAACAAACACACACACACACGCATGCACACGCGGGCGGGCGCGCAAACACACACTCACGCAAACACACACTCACGCAAACACACACTCACGCAAACACACACACACACACACACACACACACACACACACACACACACACACATTACAAACAAACACATGTTTTTTTGTGGTCGCACGCACGTAGACCTGTCGTATGCTTTGCAGGCTTATTCTGGGCAGGAATGGGGGGTTTTGTACTATCCACTGGTGATGCCGTCGTTTTTGGACATTACACAGTGCAGACAATGTAATAAAATCAGTGGTTTGGCCTCCATAGCCTACTAAAGTTAGATGTGTTGTGAACATCTTAGCTATTGAATGTGTCGTTTAGTTTTGGTGTCCGTGCGAAAAGGCTAAATCAGTCCACCGGTCAGACCTGACGTGATCCGCACTTAGTAGCCCATTGTTCACTTGCATCTTAAAACAGTGCTTCGCCAGAGCCCATCATCTGTCCTTCTGTGCGCTATTTGGCTGATCGCATGCTGGCAGCGGAAAAAACTAGGCTAACTTAAGAATAATATGGAGCAAGTAACCGGCACATTGACTACTTTTGCCCTATTGTCTGGGATACTGATCTAGATGTGGCGTTCCAGGGCCTGCGTGGATGCCTTCTTCATCTGTCCCCAGCGGAGTGTGAGCGAAATCTACCCCGTGTTTCCTGCTGTCTATGTGGGCGGGAACCCATACAAATTGAAGGTCAAGTTAGTAAGCGCCTTATATGGGGTTCAGGAGTCCACCAACAATGTTTTGGAAAAGGGCAAAGACGACCAGGGCCTGAGGAGTTTGTTGGATGAAAAAAAAGTTTTTTTTATTCTCCCTGTCAGTCGTATTTTATCCTTAAATTGTGGTAGGTATAAAGTAAGACTTAGCACTCGGGTAGATGGAAAGGGACAAGAAAGTTAAAAGGAACGAAGCCGCATTTTCGGGCGATGAAAATTGGTTTACAATAAGACTAGAAGATGTAATATATCCAAGTGATCGGGATGCCGACTTCAAAAACAGCAGTCTCCTCTAGCTCTTAGGGTATCAGTGTCTAGAGTCGGAGAGGAAATTAAACGTCATAAAGAGAGGGACTCAATTAGGGCCTGAGGTTTAGCGCTACCGAATCCTGTAGGAAACAAAGACGGATTTTCGGTAAGAAAACACAGGTACTATTTCCTCTATCGTAAATCTATTTTACATTCGAGATACTTCTGGAGGAAAAAAACACCTTTACGTTATTTTAAAATGTGCCTCAGATAACCCAATGCCAAATGTGTTCTCAAGTCACAAAGAGTTCATTGTGTCCTAGGCTAAAGGGAAGGGTCGTCTACTACTATGTTTAGTAACCTAGCGCGTCAGTTTGCAGCTTGTCGTCATTCATTAACAGGACTGATAATGTCTCTCCCAATTCAGTAGATTTGGACTTAATTGTATACAGCGTCTGAAACTCTATTTTTTCTGTAACACTTAGTAATTGTTTGGTAAGCCGAATTAGTTCAATTTATTCCATATTAATTTGATCAGCGTGATAACCTAGCATTCATTGCAATACACAATACCCTCATAATTTGTCATCAAAAATAGGAAAATAGTCTATGAATATTATACATAAAATAGTTAGTGTCCAAAAGTCAGGGTCAAAAATACAATGTGCATAATCCTTGTCCCAGTGATTTCGGAGGTAATGCGTCATCCAGAAAAAATATTTCTCAACCGGGAAAAACGATAGGTTGACTATCCAAAAAACGCAAAAGCAGACCAAATATGAGGAGATGTGCAGAGTTGTTTCTTTTAGTGTGCTATTGGGAAACCAGTTGGATATGGTAGCGCCATTGGTAGCCTAGTGGTAGTCGCGTCCGAAATAAGTTGAAGTTGAAAATATGTGCATCATAAGACCAGTAGGCTACCTGCACGAGAGGTTGTTTCCTAATGCTTGTTAATTTAGTGTTCTTTATGTGATTGTTTACCTATTATTCGTAAAAAAAAATATCTGTTTTAAATGCGGCTGTTTGTAGTTAATACACAATGGATAAAGAATCGGAGTGCCATGTCCTATATTGTTTTTGTTTTAGCCCGTAGTGTGTGACCGAATAGCACTTGTCATTGGGCTGTCATTGAGCACAGCATTTATTATTAAATCCAATTAAACCGTATTCATCTTTAGAAAGTGCAACACCTTTAAACGCTTTACAAAACTTGACTGGTTATTATGTTATTAATAAGTCCGTGTATTAATACATTAGTTATTTTAGTTATTTTAGTTATTTATGCTTGTAGTTGCATACAGCCTCCCTGCTCCATCTATCTCTCGTGTTTACACTCTCCTATCCGTGTTCGTACAAGACACGAAAGACATTTGCTCTAACTGATGGGCCTCCATGAACTTGTGGATACTCTGTGTGCATGTGGTCTATGACTGCACACGTATAAACGATCGGATTGCACAGCAGGATCGCCCACAGAAATACTCATAGGCAAGAAACCGCTATGTGTACACTCCACCTACAAAGACTCAAACCACTTAGAATTATTGGATGTGTGTCAGCATTAAGAGGGAAAAAAATGCCATTTTAAGTGTTCCCTCATTTTACAAGACGCAGGATGACTCCTATATTTATGAAACCGTGTGTAAGTTCTTTTGATGTGTTTTACACTATATAAATGTTAAACAAATGCTTATCATTAAGGTGGATTATTGTCAACACCAATTCACTGCAGTGGTCAGACCACACCTTAGCTTGAGGCTATTAAATGTTTCTGTCAGCACCAGACGTCTTTTTGCCTTCTACTATTATGGCCAACTAATGTAGCCTAATTAATTGTCACTATGGTCTAAGGCGTAGGTAACTTTTCATTTAGGTGTACAATACCGTAACCAGCCGAATTGAAACTAAACCGGCGTCTAGTTTGCTATTGCTAATTGCCCTGCATGCGTTTACATCCATGCATATATGCCTATAGGCTATTAGTGGGGACATTTGTATTGACAATTTATTCCTTGCAGGTAAATTGTTAAATAGTGCATTCAGTGTATATGCCAGAGTTGCTGACAATTAGACACATCAAATGGCAGATATAATATTACGTTTATCGCCTAATTTAAGTGGCATGTATGTTCTTTAGCTGTTTCTCTGCGCTTTGGTAGGCCCATCTCTTATTTCACGAATACTACCCGGTTTGGCCCATTGCATTTAGGTATAGGCTATTTAATAGTTCGCATGCAGTGGACACAGTGGGCTTCAAGTGGTGTTTGCATGCATGGGGGCTTTGTGGTTAAAATCCAAGTCCTGCTCACAGGCATTGCGGCTCGGTAGGTTGCCCAGGACCTCTGTGTTATCGAGGGCCTTTTTTTCTGACGCTCGAAACTGTTCACAGCTCAGACAAGCGAGTTTAATAGCCTGGCTTACATCCAATTAAAATGATCTGAGCCATGAGGGGACAATAATGTTATTCCACACGCTTGCCACGTTTAGCGCTAGTTTCTAGGCCGATTTATGTGCAGAGGGCTGCAATGGACGCCTAAACTTGACCATTGCCTTGAGAGAGAATCGGCTGCGTTCACCCCGTTTTGATCTCTTGCAGGGATTTCATTTTTGTGGGGTTTAAGAAGCAGTCTGTAATTCTCACCGTTTTTACTGGTATAGTAAAGAGTGTCGAGGCGTTGCTTAGATTCCGCAGACAGACACATGTCGTAAAGTCTGCTCCCCAACAGTGTTGTTTTCAAACAGAGAATGGGAAATATTTACAACAGCGCTTGCGTTCTTACAACCCCCGGGACCCGAGCCTATGCTGAAGCTGCACAGCTACATCTTACCTGTGCTAACCTCGAATTTATCTCTGCTGTTCTTTTCTTATTCACCAGCATCGAGAAACAGAGCATGCCATGATTGACAACTATAGAAAATGCAACACTCAGCAATTTGGTTGACAAAAAAATGACTTTATTTGTGGAAGGTCTAAGATCCACTCTTCATCCCCTGGGTCCTATTGCTAGTAGTCTTAGATGATATTTTGGAAATATTTTGCCATTTCACAATGATATGCGTCCATAGTGCACACACGCACAAAACTCGCATGGTGGCTGGTTTGGAGAGGCGTCATCTTCTGATAAAATCAAAACATTTAGCATGATTAAATGAAAATGACTACCCGGAGGCAGTGCTGCAATTGCAAACGCTTGAGTGATAGAAAGAGGGTCGCTTAATGGTCATATACGGTAGACTGTCCCAGGAAGAAGATATCATTTTTCATGTCAGGCTATTTGTTTATTAGTTCTACTGCTCCCCATATACAGTTTATGCACTCTCATCCAATCTAATACTTTTTGCCAATATGACAAGAGGAAGACTCATATTGCTGATATAAACCGTATTTGTACCACACACTTTGTGAAATTATAGTGTTGTGTTACTCTTCTCTACACTCATTAAGATGCATTTATTGAATACTTCAAGATACTTTTTGCGCAATTTGAGTGGGTATCTTGGATAGGTGATGAATACAGAAGCGCTTAATATCCAACATCGATGAAAGCCGTGACTGATGCAAACGTTATTTGTCCAGAATAGTCAAATGTAGGATATTTTCTGTCTCATGCTCTCTCCAAACGTGTGACTACTTGTGTCGCGCTGTTGCTATTCGACGTTTTATGGCAGGCGAGTCGCTTGGAGGATTTTAGTGGTCAAATTCAAGTGCTGTCTGGACAGCTGTCTGCTTTCTTTGTACTTGATTGAAGGCGTCTTACACTTCAACCTTTTATCTGTGGAAAAGGGGGCTTTTGAACCAACTGTCCGACGTTAATACCGCGACCACATACCTTCCTATGAAACGGATACTGACCTCAGTCTGTTAGGCCTTTCTGTTTTACGCGGAAAATACGTGCGCAAATCTTGATCAGCAAGATTTAAAAGAATCAAAAACATATCACGGCTTATGTGACTAAACGCATTCATGCCTAGTCTATCACCAAAACATGGCGTTTGGTGGTGATGTTGGTTTTTCACCTTTTGTTTTATTTGGTAGCTAATGTAGCCTATGGGTTGCACAATACTCAGATCAATAATTAGTTCACTGGGAAATATTCTGACGATTGCGAGCAAGGACACCCCTTAACAAAGCAGTCAGTCTGAGAATTAAGGCGTATCTTGTAATTTAGCCGAATTAAACCAACGGATCTCTCAAAGAAGAAATTGAGGAAGAGCTGCAGCATTCGCTATTTTATGTATGCATGGTCTATGCCAAGGAAATACCCATACACGTGTATGGGAAATGTTATGGCAAAGACATTTTATTGGCGGATTTTTATTATTATTATTATTATTATTATTATTATTATTATTATCTCGAATGTAAATCAGACAATAAATTCATGAGAATGAAGCGATTACGGTCTCAACATTTATATTTGTAAATTCAAATGCTATGGAGTGTGCTGGTAGTCTTACACAATTTGTCAATCAAACATAAATCCTACTCCTGTCCTAATCCTGTTTAGTCTAAAAAATCTCCATGTGTTGGGCTAATGCTATGAGGAACAGCGTTAATGTCTAAAAATAATTTTGCAAAGGCAAGCGACTGTGATTACACATTCAAATACATATAGTCCCTCTGTCCTCATCCGTCTCTCTCTCTCTCTCTCTCTCTCTCCACCCCCCTTCTCACTCACACACACACACACACACACACACACACACACACACACACACACACACACACATGCACACACGCGCGCAAGCACACACACACACACACACACACACACACACACACACACACACACGTACACACACACACACACACACACACACACACAAACAGATTATAAGACTTTCCTTGCTGTTGCCCATATACATTTTGCAGGGTCCAGAACTGGCTTTGGGTCTGGTTGTTTTCATCGTACTTCCAGACATAAAAAGTGTCTGTTTAAGCGATGCGGCTGCCTAACATTACCATTAAAACTCTTGGCTAGATTACTAGCCATATTGTTGTGTTTACTGCCAAATCTGAGCAATTGTAATCACACTACTCTTATGTGAGGTAAATAAATTCTGATAATTCATCAAGTGTTTTAATACAGATGATGGAGATGCTCGCAGAGGCATCCGACTCTGGAAACTGAAAGAAGATATGAATTCATGGGAGAGAAATCATTGACCTGCCCTTTATTGCCCTATATAAAGTATGTAATTATGTTTTGTTAAATGGGTCGTTAGATATGTTTAATTGATCATTTTGAAACCTCGATACGGTTCATTCGGGGAAATAAAGTATGCTATATATGTCTTCATAATTGTACTGAAAGTCGCTCATACTGTGCTGTTGTTGTCAACTTTCGTAATTTTGTACGAATAAGAGTAAAACTACGAGTTAAGAACGACAAAGAAAATATGAAGAGGTATAAATAGCATCGTAAGTAAGGGTGTAACACACTAGCCTATACTTTGGTGTGGTGCGCATGTGCCATAACATATTCATAATTTGATTGAAGTGTTTATGCGTGTATAGCAGAGACAACGATGCAATGTCTGTCACCAAATTTCATAATGTCCATGCGATCTTTGAAAACCAATCGTTTCAACCTCCTATATCTTACCTAAGTGAACCACTCCTACGCATGTAAGTGTTCCAAATTGATATATGACAATATCTACTTTCGATCACGTGTCTAAGGGTGACTTAGACGGATAGCGCGTCATCTCGCCTTCCCAAATTTTCCCCTTCTGCAGTTCGAATCCAAAACATCTATCTATAGAGCGAGTGAACGGGGAGAACGATGTTTAACTCGGTCAATCTGGGCAACTTCTGCTCCCAGACGCGAAAAGACAGGACTTCCGAGTTCGGGGAGCGAGCGGGCTGCGCCTCCAACCTCTACCTCCCCAGCTGCACCTACTACGTGCCTGAATTTTCCGCCGTCTCCTCGTTTCTGCCACAGGCCCCGTCGCGGCAGATTACCTACCCTTATTCCACGAACCTCTCGCAAGTGCAACCGGTTCGGGACGTATCGTACGGTTTGGATCCCTCGGGTAAATGGCACCATAGAGGAAACTATGCATCCTGCTACTCAGGGGAGGACCTGGTGCACAGAGACTGCCTTCCGCCATCATCCACCATGACAGAAATGTTGATGAAGAACGAGAGCGTATACAACCACCACCACCACCATCACCACCCGACCTCCAACCACCCGTCAACAGGCTTCTACTCCGGCGTGGGGAAGAACAATGTACTGCCCCAAGGTTTTGACCGCTTTTTCGACAGCGCCCACTGCGGAACGGAAAACAGCTCCATGGAGAACTGCTCGCAGAAGGGGAACATAGGCAAGCCGGACTCGGCGTCTCAAGCGCCCAACACCTCGCATGGCGCAGCGGACCCGGAAAAAGATCCAGAGGATGAAGAAGAAAACACAAACTCTGGTTCATGCGCCTCTTCCTCGGGCACGAAAGACGACAGCAGCGCTAGCAAAAGCAGCCACTCCAGTAGGTACCCGAAGCTGTAAATGGGGGAGAAAAAAGGTTAAGGGACTAGCCCGGTGTTTTGTCGGTCAGATTTTATGTGGAGTTTTATAAGCATTCAAAGGATTTTATTATAACCTACAAAGCTCTTTCTTCCAACACGAAGAATTTTTACGATGGGAAAGCGCTTTGGAAAAACGATATGTTACACACAGGCACTGCTATCTTCAAGTCTGTGAAATTTTAAGAGCACGCTATTGTGACAAATGCTAACTTTGATCATGAACTTGCGCTGGGCATTTTAAGGGTTGTTTTGCGGGGCCGTCGAGGGTAAAAAGCAATTGGGCAGAACACTGCTTTTGGCGAATGGCGAATTTTAGCAGCCTGCATGCAAAGTAGCCTACTGTCAAACTCTCAAATATAACAGTGGTTTAGTTCATGGAACTTAGGGTTGCATGTAAAAATAACTGATTGCCCTGTTGGTTAATGAATAGCATGTATACTGACACCAATCTTGATCCTTTGAGAAAATAATAATACTGTGCGCAAATAATGCTCTCCCTGGCCACCTAATTGTAGTAGGCCATTACAACTGCTGCAGTCTATTATTTATAGTGATAAATGTTGCTACTGTAATGGATATTGCTACCCAATATTAAAACCGTCCTGTCAAAACTGAACAACGTGGACAACGGATCACCTGAAATAGCTCAATATTTATGCCTTGATTTGTTGTTCATATTTGACAGTATTCCCCAAAACATTAGGCAGTTTTTCATTCTTTTGTAGAGAAAATGTATTACACAGGCCACACTCTGCAGAAGGACGCTACTGGTTCCCATTCATTAGCCTGTGTGTGTGTGTGTGTGTGTGTGTGTGTGTGTGTGTGTGTGTGTGTGTGTGTGTGTGTGTGTGTGTGTGTGTGTGTGAGACCCAAGCAACCCATGAAATGCCTTCGTTACCCATTTGTGGCGTTGTCCTGAAAATGCAAAGAAATACCTGTTATGACCAGTGTGCTCCATGTTTGTGCCACTGAACTGCAATGGCCGGGATTCGGATTACAAGATTAGAAAATAATGTTTTGATATATCCTTTATAATTAGCAGCTGAAGCTACGGGTTATTTGATAACATGAAAAGTCGTACAAATGAACTAAATCCACAGTGCAACATGACTTTGGCCTTGGCTTGACTATTACTATTTCATGTTCCATGATTGTTACAGTCATTGAATAGACTGTGAAATGGGCTGTAGAATACTTCTGTGAAGCAGTGGTGTAGTAATACAGGAGTCATCTGGTATGGTTAGAATGTGTGTAACAGTGTTCATTTTCCATTCACCCCTAGTCATTTGGTACTTGGCGTAGTCGTTATTTAGATATCGTTTAGCCTTGAACATGTCGCCTATGCCTATGGTGTGTTTGTGTCACATCACATCAGAGATGTTGTTGACCTTGCCTTGTCTGTTTTCTCCCTCTCCCATGTCTCCGTTTCTAATTGTTCTGGTTTATTGTTTTAAGGTACCCCTCGGACGAGGAAGAAGAGATGTCCATACAGCAAGTTTCAGATCCGCGAACTTGAGCGAGAGTTCTTCTTTAATGTGTATATCAACAAGGAGAAACGACTGCAGCTTTCGAGAATGCTTAATCTGACCGACCGGCAAGTCAAAATCTGGTTCCAGAACCGCAGGATGAAAGAGAAGAAATTGAGCCGAGATCGCTTGCAGTACTTTTCCGGCAACCCCTTATTGTGAACCGTTATGTCGAATTAGCTATGGAGAATTCATGACCGAATGTATTCATCATCATTGATTGTTCAGATGAATTCGTCCTCGGATAAAGCCAGCGCCGACTTCAGCTAAAAAGCCATGTGTGGTTGAATGAGGGGACTGGAGGTGCTAAGCAAGCCAATCGATTTAAGTTGTTTTTGTCGGCATGTCTTTTGCTACATACTTCAAGATCCCATTGGTCTTGCCTCTTGTATTGAAAGATCTTTAGACATACGATAGTAGGAAGACTGGTTGGTTGCGCGCAGGCATTTTTCAGTGGGAGAATTTGTGTATAAACCTAGGCCTCTGTTATAGTTGGCATAACGGGTGAAAAGATCGTTTAAGACGTGTCCAACTATGTGAACAGTTTCTTGTTATTTACCGTATTGTATGTCTCAATTTTCTCTTCAAAATGTAAAATAAGACCACTGTCTTCTGCGAGCACACAGCCCTTTTCGTGTTTTTGTGGATCATTTCTACAAAAAAATGAGGTGTGTTAGAGAGCCACATATTCAGCAGTGGCTCTGTCAAATTCCTCGCAGGACTGTGATGACATACTTTACGCAGTAATAGTAAAGAGACTATGCAATCGTGTAGTTTTGATTGTAAATATGTATTTTAATTTCATAATTACTTTTTATCTCGTTGCCGAATTGCTATTTCTGCAAGAACTGAAACATTGTTTGGAAGAATGTAGGGCTTATCGTTCGGCGCCATTGTAAGCTAATTGTGTAATGCTTGCTGTTTACATGTTATGCGGTTGATGGGAGGATAAAGTCGTTGCATATATGCATCAAAATAAGAATGTATAATACAAAATAAACAAATATGCGATTCTTAAATTAAGATGATTCCAGCATTCTGTATGAATTATTTTGACATAGTGTTTTATACATTATTTGCAGGGGGTTATTTAATTTATTCTAAAATGTATTAGTGTGCATTTAATACTTTGTTGCATCCTGTTGGAATATGTGCATGTATCACATATTGGCCTTTTAGTGAACACCCCCGGGCCTACTGACTGTCACTATTTAAACTGCTTGGATTAAGTCACTCCAGTCTCACGTAGGCCTAGAGGTGAACAGTGAAAAGAACGGATTAAATCGTCACCTGTGAACAACTAGCTTATAACCTTTACACTAAATTTGTTCCTGGGAGGGGGGTGGGGGAGGGGGTGGGGGGCGAGAGCACGGAAAATCGTGGTGTAGTAATTCCTTGACGAGCTGCCATTAAAGTATTTTAACAGTAAATCTCAGGAATCAGTCTAATCACAACAATTCACCTACATCGTCAAAAGCCTTAATGTCCTTGTTGTGTCTTGCAGAAGTTTTAGGGCAAGATTGATGGGAAACATAGGTCCTATATGGCCTTTGAAATCGCTACATTGTAATTGGCAAATCAGAAAGTGTTTCCTCTCGCAAATCACTGATAGTGAAAAAGCCATGTTGTTCATAATATACCTCTCCGAGCTTTTAGAAAACAGTTAACGACTATTAGGGCAATTTTTTATAATTTGTCACGGCAGTGAGGTCCATCGCTCTCTCTTAATCATTTGGGGATGTTTTTTCTTCACAAAATGTCTGCAAAGAGTTAGAAGAGCTTTGTAATGCTGAATTGGTTTTCGTCCAGGTATGACCTACGTGTAAAGGAAACCACATTTGTGTGTGTGTGTGTGTGTGTGTGTGTGTGTGTACACGTGTGTGTGTGTGTGTGTGTGTGTGTGTGTGTGTGTGTGTGTGTGTGTGTGTGTGTGTGTGTGTGTGTGTGTACGCGCGCGCTTGCGTGCATGCGTGCGTGTGTGTGTTTGAGGTGGGAGCTGGGCACTAAAGGAAATATCCAGCGGTCATTTGAAAACTCGTCCAGTCTAGACACTGTCGTAAAGACCAAGGCACTAAATAGCCATTTTTCTCTTAATTGCACCCTCTGCCAAGTGGAGAGAGATTCCTTCCGCCGTAAACAAGCATAAGTCGAACACATAGTCCATGCACAAATATGGTTAACGATTTTGCGCGCAGATATTCATGTCAATTTATATCTTTATTTTAAATAATAATACAATTGTCTTTATGATTTTCATATGGATAGTCGGGGGATTTAACTTTTTAAGCACAAATTGGTGTCAACCGACTGAACCGATTTGACGTGGTTTTAAAATGAGTGCGTTCGCTCGACAAAGGTAACCAACGCCTATTTATAAATGCATACACTGCTATTTCAACCCCTCTCGAGTTCACCTACTGCTTATATGGTTGCATGCAGAGGAGAGATATTGTCTTTGAACTTCCGTGAAGTCAAGGCCATCACCTTTAACCCTGCGCAATAAAGCTCCATCTGAGAGTGGCTTTACCCCCGGAAATGTGGGGACCGAGGGTAAAGTGGGCCAATCAGGACTTGGAGAAAGCCGAGAGGTGGGGGCTGTTGAGAAAATCCAATATTGCCTTGGTAACATTGTGAAAGGGTTGCAGGTAATGACCTCCTGGCCAACCTAGGTCCAAGATAACTGCTGCAATGATGGGGCCTTCGCCTTGGCTGGAAATTTGTCTCCAAATTTAGCAGAAATCTTGGGACTGCATATTCAGCGGTGCACTTGAATTAATATATACTTGTCAACATGAAACAGACTATCTATTAATACATACTGAAAAAATCAGACCACTGATTAAGCCTGTCCTAAGTATTATTCTATTATTCTAAAATGAAGGTGGATTGCAAATCCATTTAATTACATTGCAAAGCCAATTAAAAGGGCACTTTTGATTGCGCGCACAGCAACAGCAATAGCAAAGGCAAAGTGTATTTTCTCTCGGTTAATGCGTCGCCAAGTGTCCCATAACTTGTATTCTCTTGTTGTAAATATAATATCTTGTAATTGCGTAATAATGCGTCTTACGCCAACACTGACTTTTTGGTGTCTGCAACTCTGCGCATGAACTCGAGTCAAACCGCCCCCTATTGTTTGGACCGTTTAGACTCGCGCATTGTACCAATGTTGTCATGGAAAATCTCTAGAGTATTTAGTGTGAAATCACTCAAGGAATGTTTGTTTTGACGTAGAGATTAAACAGGCCTACCAAGTTCAAAATGTACCTATATATGAGGCCATTTAAGACCGATTAAATGGTGCGCAAAGTAGGCTAAAGCATTCTCATATTGGTATATACTATTATGTCTCTCTCTCTCTCTCTGTGTGTGTGTGTGTGTGTGTGTGTGTGTGTGTGTGCGCGCGCGCGTGTGTGTGTGTGTGTGTGTGTGTGTGTGTGTGTGTGTGTGTGTGTGTGAGTGTGTGTGTGTGACTCGACAACTACTATGGGGTTGGGGGCCATCAAGAATCTCGAGCCACTGCGCTTAAATCTCGCCAGGAGTTCTTAGACCTGGCCCACAGATTTTCACGACCACGGACCGTTTTCCCTGGCATCGTATTGCAGGGCCCCGGCCTCCCCAAGTCCCGCCTCCTTGCACTTCTTCATGTTGTGTCTGCCTATGATGCTGGCGTGTTTGGAGTAACAGTTGAGGTAATCATCCACGTGTGGAGGGCGCTTACGCCACTCAAAGTGGCGAGGAATGCTCTCCATCCTTCTGCAGTGACGTCATAAAATGGAGTTATACGAATTGTGATCAGGGAGGAGCTATTCCCAACATACAATTAAATGAATGATTATACTTGGCCTCAGAGGACGGTTTGCCTTGCTTTGAAATGTTTGATGTGTCACTTTTGGTTTGTTGCTACAAGGCGAGGTTTCCGCACAGAGAAAACAACATTTTGAAGCCAAGTGGATACAAGAAACCATATGCTGACTGTAGAAGAAAGTAATGAAACGGGAACAGATATGCGAGTACCATCTGAAGCAAATAGCTTGACATGCCGTAGATAGAACAGCAGAGCGAATGTCTGAGCTGAATTAGTTTCTTCAGATGTCCCTGTAGATAAAACATTGTTATTGTTGTAGAAAACGCGTTTTTACTTCACAGAGGATGCTGTGTGCATGACATGCTTCACAGCTCAACATTCTTAATCGCATAGAGGGCGTCCTAATTGGTCAATACGTTTTTGAAACTAACTCTAAAGATGCATACTCTCGTAATGTCCGATTGCCAACAGACTGCCGAAGTTTATCTCCAAGTGCGTTAAGGTGCGCTCCGAACTTGTTTGTCTTATCAAGGCCTTAACAACTGAACGATATGTGTAAAGCGTATAGGTAAAATGCAAGTGCAAGGTTCTATGTCCACTTAAAATGTTTTGAACTAGGCCTATGGTAACTATGTTTTGGTCTGTTTTGAAGTGCCGTAATTCAGAACGACTAAAAGGATGACAAATAAATACATACAGACGTAAAAATAGATAAATAACCAATATTTAGTTTCAGTAGCTTATATGGGAACATAAGCTAGTATTTTAATGGAACGCGCGTGTGTCTTTCCAATCACACAGCAGGCGGGATTTTAATTATATTTAACTGAGCAAGTTAACATAAATTTGACAGTGCAAATTTCTGATGTAGAGCAATTCATTTTTAGCTGTCATTTCAGCAGTTTTATGATTTGATGTTTGTCGGCGAGATGTCGACTTTCTCCAGCCAACGACTATTTTAACCCTTACCTATACCCAGGAGCAATATCAAGGCACAGAGTGCTCAGGTCTGCCTTGTAGTCTTCGCAGAAAGTATGTCTGTTAATGCCGAGCTTGATGAAACATACTGCAATCACATGATACATTCCTCAGACTACATAATTCCTTAGGTGCAGTAAAAGGCTTCACATGACCATAATAATAAGACAGTAGTGTTTAAAATGTATTGCCAAGAACAAAATGCATACGATTATATTAGGCTATGATGGATACAGATGTTTGACAACGAAGGGGTTCTTTATTTCAACACTATGTGTCGTCACTGTAATGAATTAGTAATTAAAAATGAAGATCGCAACTCCACCAGCACATGCACACTGGTTGCAAGAAATGCTATTTTCCTTTTTTTTTTTTTTAAAAAAATGCTAGTTGACCGTTAAGTCTGAGTTAGTCTATATCTTACTAGATGAAAATGATGCGTTGGTAGATAAAACACAAAATGTCCAATAGTGATGGAAATAGTATTTATTTATTTATTTATTTATTCATTTATTTTTCTTTCAAAATACAGTACATAAAACCCACACCATTTGTGGTGGTTTTATAAAGAGTGATCAGACGTGTTATACACGCTGATCTAAGACGGTTCTCCAACAATATGTATATACATTTTTTTTCTCATAAACGGGCAGTTGGGAAAAGCCAATCCGATCACAAGGATGAGGTAGAAAAAGTCAGCGATGTTTTGATTCCTGTGGATACAGACACGAAACTCGATTTAATTGTTAAATTGTTGCATGTTCTTGAATTAAGGCCAACTTCGTAAACAGAACAGGTAGGCTACTGCTGGGTGTGAACCTTAAGACAGACACACTCACGCACACACCTTCAACACTTATCCGAAGAATCCTCGTAAGTTAGCACAAAATATACGGAACAATCAATAAAGTCTGCAAAAACGAGACTAACGTTTCAGCCGTCAAAATAAGGTAAAGGGAACGCACATATCAGTTCATCTTCCAATACTTCGAATTAAACGCACCCAATTGTTCAGTTTACCATAAGACACCAGGTTTTACTAGTTTTTCTGGACCCATCACACAAAGCCTGTGATGCAACAATGTGTGCCTGCATTAAGCTTTTATTTTTTAATGTATTCTACTGTAGCCTAGCCTACTAGTCTCTGCATAAGTCATGACTGAATAGTAGCCTAATCAAATTATTGCAGTGATTTGAATGTATTTCTTTTTATACCGCAGGTTGCAGACTGTTTGCTTTAGAGAAAGCAATAACAATGTTATTGGAGGGTAATAACAATATTACAAGGCCATTTAAAACATTCATTATTTGTCGGAGAAGTATAATCTGTGCTTAGTGTGTTTGGTTGTTCTTTTTAAAAGGAGAGCTAAAACCTGACTTAGGCTAGGCCTACCGATACTGAACATGTGAATAGCCTAAATTATATTTGAGACTAAAATAACAAATTGCACCTGTTTGCACATTTAGATATTTAAGTAATCTATCTGACGAGTATGTTGTGATTAATTATAAAAAAAAACACAAATTCCATCTCAACCCCAATGTGTTATAGGCTATCTGTAACTTAGGCTCCTAGTCTGTCAGGGAAAGTAAACGTGACTGACCTGTATAACAAATCCTTAGGTCGCCTTAAAAATACTGACGTGCTTGTATTTTTTCTAAGTTACCGTATTTTTACCCATCTCAGTACTAGCCTGACCTCAAAATACTTTCAATCTCCTGTTAACAAAAGATGAATAGCCTACTTCGAACATTCGAACGCTTGATTGAAACAAACAAACAAACAAACAAACAAACACACACACGCGCGCGCGCAGAGAGAGAGAGAGAGAGAGAGAGAGAGCCATACAGACAGACAGAGACACACACACAGACACAGACACGCGTGCGCGCACAGAAAGACGGATACGCACATGAACTCTCTCACACAGATAAACACATGGTTCCACCGCGACTCTTTGAGATCACAGAAAATCTATCTGAATCGAACTAAAGTCTTACTAAATCCTACACATGTAATCAGAATACACCATTCCAACAAAAGAACTCTAGGTGGGGAGGGGGTCTGTGCAGTTTGTGTTGGAATGGCGGGGTCAGTGTTATTGACCTCCGTGTCGGCGCCATTGAAAGCGAGCCTGCACCTTTATAGTTACTGAAACCCAAGGACATGAACCAAATAAAGTTACAGTGTTAGAACTTTTGTAGGGAAATCATACACCATAAGCAAGTACATTCTTCGTCTCAATGTATTTGCTGTAGAGTAGAGTGGGTCTCCATCCTGGGCGTTTAAACTATAAAGACGCCATTTTTATATATTATTACATTTGTACTTTCAGCCGTTTATTAGGAGTAACAGACTTGTTAAACAAGTGTCAGTGGTTCTAGTATTAGTTGAAGATTTTATAGCCTGTATTTGCGTTTCCTATTTGCCTACTTTTTTCCCCACTGTCTGTATGAATTGAATGTGGGCAGAAATTATTCTGTTTTTTATTATCATTAAAATAAATAGCTCATTCACATTTTCTGGCTGATATTTTCCATTTATTAGTTTGGGTAACTAGAAAAATAGCCTAAAGAGCTGATCCTCTGAACAGCTCGAGAGAATATAATACAATACAGAGCAAATAACATTTAAAAGGAGATCCGAGAAAGATGCTCCTTCGGCGAAAACGCTTCAGCACCTCAGTGGCTTTTAAGTAAATAACAGAGTAATCTTAGATAGAATAAACCATTGAACTACACATGCATACCAGAAAAGCACATATAGAAAGAAAACAGTAAAACAAATGTCATTGTATACTGCCAATCACACAAGTATTAGTATAGTAATAACAATGCATTAAAAAACATTACAAGGCGATGTTAGGGTAGAGTATTTCTCATCCATGTATTGTAAACAAAAATATATATCCTTGATTAAGGTAGCTCTATGCGCCTACTCAATTCTTGTGTTTAGATCATTATTAAGGTAATCACGCTCCATGCATTATTTTATGTAGATCCAGTCAGAACATATAAAGGCACCATAATGTATCGTATTCTGTTGTATTTTACATTTCAAAACAGTCAATACATATATTAACATTATCTTGACTTATTTTCAAATTTTCGTAATATTAATGGTGTTATGAAATTGTACGTTTTTTGTATTTTTGCGCTATCCAAATATGCGTAAATTTCATTTGCTAGCTGTTGTCTAAACTAGACTATATTATAACATGCTCATTGGTTGCAACTTACAAAACTGCAGAATGTTGCAAAAACTGAAAACATAATCTCGAATGAATAGGTTTAGATCGTTTTCTTCATCTTCGCAAGAGTAAAAGTACATTTGCACTATGAAATCTAATTGACCTATTTATTTTATTTGAATATTAAATAATTAACTTATGCTCTCCTATTACGAGATGATGTCAAACCACCTTGCAAGAACAAAGTGAAATATTCTATCCTAGTTTCAACATTTAGGGGGGGGGGGGGACGACGACAGTTTTATGTTTATATTTGATATGTATATTTTAAGTATTTGATATAGTTTTGTTTGTTGAGATTTACCATTCTTCCTTGCGCTTGACTTCAACACCATCGACTATTTCTTTGTTCTCTGGCCTGCATGCAGTTCCTACATTTGGCCTGGAAGATGGCACCCTTGCTCCGCGCAACATCACAACGCTCAACAACTTGACCCCTTTGACGTCACCTCCGTCTGGCGCATCAAGGCCACTTTCAAACTCCTATTGGTCTGACAGTCACGTGGCATGGCCATATCTTCATAATTATGTCGCTGATGTTTTTTTGACGTCCCGCTCCTTACCCCTCCCTCCTCCCTTCTCTCATTCTTCCCCTCCCTTCATCCAACTCAAATATGTCACCCTCTAACTATCATAATCCTCTTGGAAGCATCTGCGGCGTTGTATCAAAATAAGAGCTGTAGGGTGATAAAATGGAATGCCCGAACGGCATGTCCGCTGCCAGCGCTTCCCTCAGCATGAACACCCCCGTAGAAGGACCCGCTGCCTGCAGAGGTGATAGCTATTTCGGCAGTTCCGGAATGTTCGTGCAAAGCGCCGAGTATGACTGCTCCTTGGTGAGAAATTATGGAATCACGTCTCTCGCTAAACGGAGTCACCATTCCCAGAGCGCACTGCTGGGCGCATATTCCCATCAGCACTATGTATTGCCAATGGACACTTTAAGAGAAGATCAAAAAAGTTGCGTATCCGAGCAGCCTGTTGCCCGACCTTCGTTTCTAAGTCCTTTGTCATCGGGCGGTGAAGTCTCTATGAATCCCCACTACCGTCCAGACAGTATCGGGTGTAAAGAGACTGTGGACTCCTGCACGTACACTCAGATGACAGACATCAGTCGCTCCAACCGACTCCGAGATCCCGAGGAGGACATGCCAAGTTCGCGCCTTCAATACGCGGGCGAAAACACACTCCAAATCAGCGGGTTAAAGTCGGGGTTTCCATCCGTCCATGTACCTGACCCTGAGACGCTCGCTGCGCAATCTATCACCAACACCTGCAAAGTCAGCTTGAACTCCAGTTCACACGAATTTAAAAGCGGCGACAGTGACTCGCCTAAAAGACTATCAGAGAAGGAGAATGTTCTCAAGACGGACTGTAACACAGATAATTCAGACAGCGAGGTGAAAGGTAATAACATGACTCACACTCAGACATACTGAGACGAATTAGACGCACATAAACACTCAGACTCACACACACAAACACTACACACTGATCCTGTTACCCTTTACAGTTACCCAACTCTTTAGTAAATACACACACTCGCACCCCTCCCTCTTTCTTACACATAAAACATGCACGCGCGTACACACACACACACACACACACACACACACACACACACACATACACACACACACACACACACACACACACACACGCAAACGCCAGCATGCACACAAACTATGTTTCCTTCTCAAATCTGTATTTGCATTTTCTTTTCGGTCTTAACAAATTCAAATACCACACACGCCCAGAGATAGATAGAGAGAGAGAGAGAGAGCGAGAGAAAGAGAGAGAGAGAGAGAAACACACACACACACACACACACACACACACACACACACACACACACACACACACACACACAGGTCAAGTAATTAACTTTATATTTCAAGCATGCACACACATACACACACAGTTATACCCTACATATCATATATATATCTAACTATTTGGTTTATTTCACTGTCAGTCACTACTTAAAAATGTTGTGTGTATGTGGCACCCTGGTCACTCTAAAGGTGAGATCGAGAACATGCCGAGACAAAAAACAAAACTGGCCTTTCATATAAACTGCCAGATAAAGACAAGAAAACCTTTTTCTTTCACTTCGTCCATTTTACGAGTAGTCTAATCGCGTATGTGTTCCACGACAAGCAAATGAGGTAGTCAGGCTAGGAATAAAGATTCCCATGTTTGTATCATCTTACCACGGCTCCATACCAGTGCCGTGTTTTGCGTTCAAGCGCATGATAACGAGGCCATATAGTAGCTAACAAGTATATTCGACTCCATAACAGTTTACAGCCCTAGAAATGTAGTTAAATGCAATTTTGTAGCGATATGACACCTGACATTTATTTACACGGACATATTCGGTTACACAAATGTTGATATTACCAAGTATGCTAGTAGCCATTTTAGTGGCCGGCTAGAATCCGAAATAATGATAAAAAGAATGATACTATAATTTTTCGTTCATGTTAAATGACACCTGCCACAGTATAATGTTTTGTAAGAAGGTCATTTCCACTATGAATATTAGCAAAAATGTGTGGCCTTCAGGTAAGGCTTCAAGCTTACCTTTATTTTGGGTTGCCTCAAATTGTAACATCAGCCACGTCAATTTCCCCCGAGTCCTACTCTTTAACTACGATTGAATAAAACGATTGATTTTTGGCATTTAGAAGAATTAAAACATGGTATTTCTTTGTGCTTTCTTCTCCAATGAAAACAGTAACCGTTGTTCTAATGCATCAGACACAAGCATCACGTTGCTACAAATGTCAAAAGTTATGTGCCATGGTTAGGCTCATTTGAACATGTATTCGTTAACATTTTATGTTTCTATATTAGAGCTTGACCTTGGCTATGTCGTTTTATTTGCACGTAGTGAAAAACTGTAAGTTGGTCTTGTAGTCTTCAACTGTCTCCTTTTACTTCAGATCACACGGATCAGCCCCTTAAAATGAATGTAATTGATAGGAAAAGTAATTTAATTATTATTATTATTGTTATTATTAGCCTATTATTATTATTATTATTATTAGTGGTAATTATGGTAATAGTAGTAGTAGCAGTAGTACAGCAGTAGCTATTGCTATTGGTTTTGTTATTGTTCTTAGTTTCTAGGCCTACTATTACTATAATAGGTCTAGCCTTGTAATGCACAGTTTTTGCATTACTATCTGCAGCTCTAGAACTATTAATGACATCGAAGATTAGCGTCTTAGAGAGATATTGACTTTGACCAATGGCAACAGACATGAAGCAGAAAGAAATCCCTTTTGAGAACGTGTGTGTGTTGTATCAGAAAATAATAATGCGGTTTTTTTTATTTTTTTTTGTCTTTTCATTTGATGAGCCATGTCTCATTTTGGGTGGTGTAGTTTTGGATAGACAATGTATTGTGAATTGTCTTTTTTAATGGTCGAATGCACTGTAAGCACACCGTGAAACAGTCGGAATCTAGGTTTGGGACACTGAACATCTTTGTTCCGTCCAAATAATGGTGTTTCCTGTTTTTTTTCTCTCTTCTCTGTGAATGGAATGACTCGTTTTATTATTCGTCCTGCTGAGCCATGTAATGCAGGCGGAAGTCAATAACATTGGGATAAGAATCTCTTTCGCTTGCGTTTATGGCTCACACAACGGGATACACAATCGTTGCACATAAGACCACTGCACTGTAGGCTAATATTTACAGACATTCAATATCCCTTCTCATTGAATATAGTCTCTGTCAATTCATTAACATAAAAGCTAAAAGCCTCTCAAACTACGAGGCTATTTTAACAACACTGTTGTTCTATTCTTTTTAGAAAGAAAAATATTTGAATTTAAAACAAGTTTCCAGAAAGTGTGCATATTGTGACAGCGGATAGCCTATGATAAATATGGAAGGAAATGATTATGCCTTTCTTGACAGCAAGGTGTATGTGTGTGTGTGTGTGTGTGTGTTGGGGGAGGGGGGGGGCGTTGCTGGTGTTATATAGTCAGAAGAAAATTACAAGTCATGGTAATGGTGATTTATCTTAATAATACCCTATTTTCCCCCAGATGATAGTATTGTGGAACTAGGAAAATTCACTGTTATGTTTCAGTTTTTTTTTTTTTTTTTTTTCACATTTTAACAGATGAATCAAAACCGGAGATGGTAGCAAGTAATTGGCTCACCGCGAAAAGTGGGCGAAAGAAGAGATGTCCATACACCAAATATCAGACACTGGAGCTTGAGAAAGAGTTTCTCTTCAACATGTATCTTACTCGTGAGCGCCGCCTGGAGATCAGCAAGAATATCTCACTCTCCGACCGGCAGGTTAAGATTTGGTTCCAGAACCGACGAATGAAGTTGAAGAAATTCCACCGGGAGAGCAGAGTGCGAGAGCTAACATCGAGTTATGACTACACCTGAGCAGCACTCTCAAACACACCTTTCCATTTATAAATGTTCACTTAGCTCCCTGTAGGAAATTATGCAAACAGAATCAGTCACAGTAACCCAAGAGAAATAAAGTTACCACATTGTCTACAACTGAGTTTTCCCTCTTTTCATACTAGAATGTGGCGCTTCCTGTAATAGATATGAACATTATACCTTGCGTTTTGTATTTGCCTGATGTGTAAAGTGAAACGCCAGACGGGCCTATTTGCTCTGGATAAACTTGGGCTCGTGAATGTTTAAATATTTGTCGGCAGTAGTTTAAGATGTAATGAGACTAGTATACATTGTACGATTATAATCTTAATGTTCATATGTATCTGTTTTACGATTAAGTATTATGGTTTCGTCTTTGTTGCTTGCGTATCTGGCATAGAAATTGGACTATCCCCTTGTGTACTTTGAATGAAATGCATGCATGCACTTCTTTGGCACATCTCCTAAATGATTCAAATATTTGAAACGATGAGGGGCCTGTTTGACAAGAAAAAAAAAATAATAAAACACGTTTTGGAGCATTATCTCTCCCTTCTGTCCTTCCACTCGGTGTCGTTTATGGTCGACTTGAAGACAGTAAGAAAGGAATGAAAGTGAGGGAGAGGGAGAGAGAGAGATCCTGGTAGTTTCAATGGAAGTGGATGAGCGACCATAACGTTGATTTAAATATTAGCCAGGTGACCACAATAAGTCAAGGTCATAAAATAGTAATGTCAGTATGGTCGGAGTAGAGCGCCCGAGCAGGATTTTATGATCTGCAAATATAATGTGCAGCCGCCGCAGTAAAGATGCGTTTTAAAGGTGAGGAGGAGGACGGGCTTAGCCACGGAGAACAGGCTGGGGATGGCGCTCTGTATTACGGCACACAAAGCTATGGACTCTCCGGTTGCTGAGGGTAGGCTACGGTGTTCATCCTTAGACGAGGAACAAAAATCCACGGGGATATGACATTAAGGGAATGGATACGATGGAACACAAGCGACGGGAGGAGGAACACGGGAACGCGATCAACGCTCGCCAGGGAGACGGACGGCGAGTAAGGTAGGACCAAATGCTGGCACTACTTTTCTTTGGTTTGGATGCGAGCACGTTTGGCTGTGTTTGTTTGGCACCATCGTTGCTGGCGGTGAATACATTTCCATAATGTTCAGTATAATTTCTGAATAGATTGACATGCTCTCCTTTTTTACGAAGAAGGCAGTCTAAGCATGTTCGATATGTCCTTGTCCTAGTTAAATTAAAAACTAGCAATGGTGTGGACTTTGGAATATGATGTGTGCTGTGACTGACGGCAGTTATGTCTTGCGGGGGGAAACTGAAGCATTGCGTGGATTGCTAAGCATTGTGAGGGCAGTGTGTATGCAGTTAGCTGGGTTAACTGCATTGTGTGTTTTTAATGTTATGTTTTGCAGTAATGTAGCCTATTTCTATGGTGCTCAGTGTAGCCATTGTAGACGAATTTGTCCGTGTGCTTGCGCAAAGGCTAAGAGTATACAATAGTAAATGACCATGAAATTGTCATGTGGCTGTTAACATATTGTGTAATTCCCCATTCAATAACTACGATTTGCTTAGGATGTATTCACACATTAGCCTATTCTATTTGGCTGTCGCGTAGAGTATCGATTGTACGGTGCAGTTGATATCGCTTGGCTGTGTGATAGCAATTTCTCGCATCGGAACGAATGCTCTCTTCGGTGGACTACCCGTTACAAACAGCTGATGCGTGGTTTAGGTAGTTTCATGTTGTTGGGGTTGACTTCCTGGCTCGGCAACAAGAAACTGCCTTGATTACGTCAGTTTGCCTTCATCAAGGGCGTCCATTTCCGCCAGATTACCCTCGCAGTCTCCGCAAATGGCATTGTAAATGAACCACCGCCGCCTTTCGTGTGCGGCACTGTCCCTTTTCTTCCCCACTCCCTCTTCCTGGTTTTATGTGACGGTCACTAAAAGGGTCTATAGCCCCCAGCCAGTGAATTGGGGCTGTAAACGACATGGGGTTTGTGGGAGAGACCGCTTCTCCTTCCTTTGTAGTTGTGACTCGCGGGCCTTGAGATCTAGACTCACGTCCGGAATTGTCTACCGGAGGTGCCCTTAAGATGTTTGAGGCATTTCTGTCTGTACAGGTGCGAGCCCCATAGAACACCCAGCACATCACACAGAATATAGCACATCTGTTGGCTTAGGATTCACATATTTTCTCCTTAAAGACAAAACTGACAAAATTATTTACCACTGAAGTTAGGTTTAGGCTAATGTATCAATACAAGTTCTTCCATAAAGTAGTCAGGAAGTGTGCAGATCATTTTGTTTCCTACAGCTTCTGATAAGTGTGGGCTATGCCTCTGCATACACTGCATACACTTTGCACAAATCCTGAAACACCCCTTTGTATGGCCGCACCTCATTCCACTGCATGCGTAAAACGTTTTGGGGCATCATGCAAAAAAAGGAAATGTTTCCAAATTATCTTTCTTGTGAATATCGTTGTGAATAGTGCATACATCAATTACTTTTGAAACACTAAAATGTTTATACGAATAAGTCATTTGAGTATTATTGATGCCAGTGAGGGTGTAGACAATGCAAAGGTAAATTGTTCAGCCTAACGATTAGGCCGGGTATATTATGAGTTTTAACATTATTTGCTAGCCCAGTTATTTATAACTCGACACTCACGCTCTATTTAAAAGTAACATACTATTTTGCTTGCTGTGTGGAGGTTTGAAATATTAGTGTTCAAATAATATCCAGCGGCCGGTTGCTGGTGAGGAATTGCCACACTTAAACAAATCATCTCACACTTATTGCAAACAAGTGAATGTTTAATTAAACTACAGTATGAAACATTTCCTGTCCTATTTTGTCGTTGTGGTATTCGTTGTTTAATGCTGTTAGGCTTTAGCACTGTGATTGTAATCTTTGTCATCTCCGTAATGTAGTTTATAGTATAGTAGAGACTAGAGTATGGGTAGTTTCGCATAGAAGTAACTCTCAAAATGCTTGCTATTTGTATTAATTATAGCAACTAATCACGTTCTCTCATGTAGCAGTTCAGACATCATTCAGCGAAGTATTTTCTGATGTCTTCCTTAACGTCGAACTTGAAGGCCCATGGAAGCATTGCGCATTTGCCGTCTTGTTTAAGATAATAGAACGGCTTGGTTTGACTTGATTTAGACATGAAACTACGACTTTTGGTAGTCGAGGATAACTGTCTACACCTAAGGCTGAAATGTTATGGACCTGAGTGAGGGTGCAAGTGTATTAGTCAACGGTGGGATATCAGAATTTTGGGCCTAATTTCCTACCTAAGCTCTGATATCATTTAACATTGTGTTCAGTTTCAAAATGTTATATTTACCAAATGTGTGTAAGGGTTTTTATTATTATCGTTATCATTATTATCACTATTATTATTATTATTATTATTTTTAAAACATTCAAAAACAACATGATGTTTACTCAAGCAGACACTGGAAATATAACGAAAATTCAAAATAAGTCCAAATCAGAATAATCGTCATAATGCTACACTAGTAAGGGCCAGTCTCTGGACTGCAAAGGTTTATTCATGTTTATTTTGTGATTTGGGCTTATAATATGTATTTCAGAAATGTTTGCTGTTGTTGGAACACTACTACAGCTCATAATTGTATTAAGAGGATACGATAGGATTTCTAACCCAACAGTACACTTCACTTTGACTGGGGACTGCATTTAAGACAGCACGCTCACATACACTATAGGCTTCCAGGATGGTTCACTTGTGGTCGTAAATAGCATCTCTTTTTAAAGCAATGCCTACTTGAACTTTTACGGTATAGCACATTGGTAGTGTTTAAGTGTTTAGTTACAGATGCAAGATGCCGCACAGAAATGTATCTCCACAATTCTCACCGAAATGCAACCTGTAAAATTGGCAACACTAATTTAATTAGGCTACTATGCTAATAACTGTACAGAGGGAGTTTTATTTGATCAATATGTTGGTCAGATAGCAAATTGCTTTATTTAATCAAACAGTTGTGGCTTTATTAAACCAATATCTGGTTCATAATGTGAATTAGGCTCATTTGTGACGAAATGTAGACGTTCCGTGGAAGGGATAAAAAAATGGATTGCCACAAAGTTGAAGGAAATTGGCTTACAAACACAGAGAGCCAGAGAGGACCTCTCATGGTTTCAAATGAGATAATGGCCTAACCCACTTAAGACAAAGCGTTTATTATGGTGTCCTCATTACGACAAGACTAATGTAAAAGTGAACAAAACCTGTCTGAACTTCATATCTTCCTTTTGGGTGGTTTGTTTACGCAGATCATGTAATTTTTTTCCGTTTTTCCCCTACATTTCTGGGCGGCAGGGCTCGATTGCTGTCATAATATGAATTGCTTTACAGCAAGAAGCTTTCTTCTCTATACGCCTTGGCCTACCTTTTCTGTCAGCCAGACTTTAAAGCGACGGCATTCAACGTGTTTATGAGTTCGCAGTACTACCCCAGCTCGACGCAATCAGCTCAAGTAATAAACAAGATTCTTTAAACCTCTGCAGCTGTGCGTTTATCCAGTCACATATTAAAGCCATGGCGCATTAATATGTGATCGTGAAAAATAAGTGTGAATAGTCCTGTTCATAGGTTAGGCTACTGATAATTATGAGACTTGTTTTGGCAGGGTACTTGCGTTCATTGACAGGGCCGAATAGGTATGTGATTTCATCTAATGTATAGAAATACAGATTTAGAAATGTTGTACATTTATATAAAAATGTCTTGATAGGGTATTCTACCCTTGTCACAACGATGACAACACTAGGCTGTTCTGCTTTCAGGATTTGGCATATATAGACACTATCCTTTCTCTCTCTCTCTCTCTGCGCCTTTGGCTACTAGTTGTGGACACAACACGCCATTTCTTGTGATTCTGATTATCCATAGAGAAGCACTGTCATTGCAGCATTTATAGTCTATAGACTTATAGATAATTTCAGTGCTTACCTTGGGCATGTTCTGTATGTGTGAAGGAAGTGATATAAAGTAGTTTATTTCCCCCTAACGAAGTTTCACCGAGCATGGCTTATATGACTTCTACTGGCTCTAATGATTTGTTGCTGATCCAAAATGGGCTCCAGCCTTGTGCTACTGGTGCGCTTTGAAACTGCGGCAGAATGCTTCAGTCGATGTCTAGACAGCAGTCAAACTCACCTTGAAGTGCATCGGTGATCCTTCTTCCGGCAACACCACGTCCATAGTTTATCAGTACAATATGGCTGATTTCAAGTGGCTGTAGGTCATTTACCTGGGTGTCAGATTGCACTGTGTTTCTTTGTACGTGCTGCATTATATGTTTTATATGTACCTAGAAAATGTTTAAATGCCGCCCCCACCTTTCATGCGTAATTTAGGCTATATGGCGCAAAGCGTCTAAATAACACTCATTTGGCGGTGCTATTTGCTAAGGTGATCAGATGCAGAGACATTTCCTCTAGGTTGTCGGATCTGTCCATTTCAAGTAGAACAACAATACAAAACACACACATGTTTATACATGTCGGTTACATTTGATTCCACTGTGTGCGTTCTTGTGTAAAATGTTTGAGGAAATGTTCACTCTATTCAACTGTGTTTTGTTTTCAGCTCAATAAACTACCTTGCTGACACTCGAATGGGATTTTACCTGTTATTGAAAAAAATATTAACATTAGGAATTGTTATTCAACAAGAAAGCACCAACGTACAATACAATAACTTTAGTTCCTGTGACTCATCTTACTTTTATCACCAGTGAACTTAACAGCAATTTCTGTCTTAATAGTCCATTACTTCCCAATTACGCCAGAGAGCAGGATGTGATGGGTTCATGGTTAAATGGCAGTTAAATATGGCTTTGGAAACAACTGATGGGTGGCTGTAATGGGTGACGTAATGTAAAAACAAACTCATTCTGGCCGTGTTATATGTTATGCGGTGACCATTTACCACGAACACAAGCCATTTTCTGTGTCACCGGCCTACTGTCACAGCACAGACTCTGAGAGCGTGTTAAATGTGTTAGCATATGCTATGCTAGCACCCAAGTGCAAAGGCCATGGTGCAGTCTCAGTTCTCGTGCTTTGCTATGCTGAAAACCCATGAGTATTATAAAAAAAACTTTCATGAATCATTTATTTCCATAAATCATCATGATGTTATTCAACCTACAGCAGGTGATTTGAACAGAAAACACACGGACACTGCACGTTACATTGTATTTTTCTTTATTAATTCATCAAACAAGAAAATAGTTGAAACGCATCACAAGTGTATTAAAATGAAATGTATTCATTATCACCGATAACATAAATTCGTATCCACATATGCGAGATGATTGAATGATGTCTTTGCTGATGTCTTTTGCCTTTGCTACGTTCGCAGGGTTGCAAAGCCATTTTGTTAATAAATACATAATAATAACAAAAACAATAGACAAACTCTCACAATACCAAATTAATCATACATTTTAGAGTTTTTTGTTATCAGAATATAGTACGTTCAAATCAACATACAAATATGAACTGTAATAGTGAAAGTTATACATGTTATACATACATATAACTTACATGGAAGTTATACATGGGCTAAACAGCATATGCCAATTTACTCTCGTATAAATTGTGAGTTGTGTCTTGTGAAATCCAAAATGATTTAATGGCCACGTAGCCTATGCTATAAAATGGTTGCAGTTGCGGTTGGTGAGTTGGTCCATTAGAGAATAGCGACGAAAGCAATGGCTCACAAAGTATATCCACTATTCGTATGGGGTTCACCAGTACACCACAAAATTATTTTTGTAGATTGTGTGATGTTTTGTAATTCCCGCGCGACATGGTCAAGGTGCAATGCAATGGAATATGTTATTGGAAAACAATAACAGGGCGACACATGGGGACAAAGGCATAAAGCTAAACATTGACCGACTAGAATTTGGGCATTTTCATACAGAGAGATGTTCATTCATTTGAGATTGTTTATGAATTTTACGGCTGTGCATGCGTAACATTTGAGCGGGGTTGGATAGAGATCTGTAGCGTAGGCTATAGAATTGACATGTCAAATTGACGGTATTGGTTGAGAATATCTTTTTTTTCCCCCTTCGATGTTGTAATACACTGAATTCCAGTTGACAACACGTATAAATAAACGTCAATTAGTTTGGGCTTCGACACAAGCCATCTATTAGCCAATATATACATTTTAAAAAAGAAACAACTTCGGAATGTCTCGAATTATGTATATATGGCAACTCATTCATGCACTTTTTATACTCCCCTGGCCTTATAATCAACAGAAAACCCCATGCGTTTATTAAGGCTACTTCTTGCAATTTTAATCGCAAGGCCTCGGCTCGTCTGCGTTACACACACACACACACACACACACACACACACACACACACACACACACACACACACACACACACACACACACACACACACACACCAGCATTGCCATTCCCAAAGCCAGTGTCGCTTTCTGAGTCAGAAGGACAGCCATGCGATACGAAATCAATATTGTATGAACCAAACACCTCCGAAATTACATTTTCAAACCATAGTAATATCACACAGGAGATCCCAGAATCATTGGATATTTTTTTATACTAGGAACTCATGCATCCCATACACCACCCTCATTTTGAAAAAGGTGAGCGAGCGTACATTAAGTTATTAACTGTCTGTCATTAATTATTTAGAACACATTTAGGCTGCACAGCTATGTCTGCTGAAGCTAGACTATGTAATGGAGCGTAGTAGACTACCTCCTATAGTAGCACTCAAGAGCTGTAGCTTACGCCTTTAATTACATCTATATAGGCCTATAGTTTTGTGTTAACGAGTAGAATATCCTCCACGATTATTTTTTTGGTCGTCATTGATCATCGTTTGATCATTTTAGTGATGGTTTGATTTCAGCACTTCCAGTGGGGAATGTTTCATCTGTTTGTCTAAATGCGTTGAAAAAAAAAGACCTATGAGCTACTTCTTAAGGATTTCGTTGTTCCGTTGCAACTGGTTTGATTAAATGAACAACTTCAATATTAGGCCTACTTATCCTCAATGCATGGAGAAGAATGAGTGTTCGACAAACCTGAAGTCAAACGAATCTTTATAGGATATAGGCCTTTTGATTACAACTATTTTATTTTAGAGAGGATGGGGGACAAGAGAGCGTGTGGAAATACAAATTAACATTTCACTTGGTCGTGGGCTGTATTATTTGTATCAGATTCATTTAAAGGGTTAATAGACCTAGCCGAAACGCCTGGCACATTGACACGGGACTGACTCCCATAAAGGTTGCCACATTACTGAAGATGAGTTTTATTGTTTCCACTTTTTAAGGTAAACGTGTATCATTTTAATCAGGGATGTCTTCTCGTCAGTAAATAGCAAGATCTTGACTGGATTTGCCTGACCAGGAAGGCAAAAATTAACATGGCTGTTGATCACTATCGATCTATCGATTTGAAACTAATACTAATTTAGTTATTTTCCCAATTTGCCATTACTAGCGCACAAATGCGCATTCCCTGCTCCCCAGTAATGTTTAAATAAGCACAGTGCTGACCAGATTCATTCCCAAGGGCTGTACTATGTTAACTATCTGGATTTATTTTATTGTTCCAACTCGCAGTCCTATTTAATAAAGGTTTGGGAGTGAACATGCTCTTGTTTTTCACGCTAATAAGAGATGGGTGCACTTAATGTGTCTATTGTGCGGTCAATATCTGCATAACCACGATGAACTAGACGCCTGTCATGAAATGACAATTGTCTATACCTCATGACAGTTATTTTGGACACGGGGCTTGCATGCGGCCTGGTAATTTGCGTTGTTGCAGTGTTGTGTAGCCTAGTCTGTACAACTGGGCAGCACCGACTTTCCGCTTTGTGCGGAAATGGTGGAAAAATATTACAGAAAAGACTAGATCCTAAAAGGACGTACTGCATGTCGTCCTCTCGAACTTCTGGTGAGTTGTTATTACAGAGAGGTGGGGGATTGGCTGCAATCCTGCGGCAGGAGGATATTGGGCCTAGCAGTGTACCCGAGTGACAATGACTGTTCATCAAGAGACCTCGACACCGCACTGCGGTGTGTCTGCCTTCTATCTCTCTGCAGACGAAGACACCGGAAGAACTTCCTTAGCAACAAAACGTGCTATTTTTTAACAGTCTGGAAATATGTGATGGGCTATAAAGTATTTAGAATACAATTGGCACTGGAAGGTCCAAATCATAGTCATGATTTGTACAGATAATAATGAACTTAAGAGGTTAGCACAGCATGAACTTTAAACGTGGTAGTCCTTAATGTTGTTAAGTAGCGTTGGTCCTGACAAAATTATCTAGACTATGAAGGGAGGGGGGCTGCACACCTCGTTTAGTTGTATTAGGGACTGTAAAACGAGCGGCTGCAATGTCAACACACGAGAGACAATCACCCCCTGCACTATATACACTAACAACACCACAGAGTTATTTCACGCTGGTTACATCCAAACAGAGTTATATATTACTCTATACTAAGACCTGAATACAATTAGAATTGTTGCAGATGTTTTGTGCAGAAGCATCCACCTTTAGGCTAATATCATTGCACGTAGGCCAAGGACACTTTTGAAGAAAAACGATACACTGGCCTTCAAAAATGTCATATTTACAGACGCTCATTTGCTTATTATCGATTGGACATAGATTGAAGACCTTGGTTGGTTCTAATTTGCACGGTTGATCATAATAGATGTTTCTCCTATATCTTTGTAACTGTTGTGGTTTGTGCAATGTTCCCCGTGTAAAGTGTTGGTTTTATGTTTGTCATACGATGAACTCAGCTGAGGGTTTTTTTTATGATTATTAACGACACGTTTATGAACAATCAAATGGTCCTCGTAAAAATTTATTGAGGGACATAAAAACATGTATGGCCTCTTTCCGAATTTAGCCCCAGTAGTGGGCAGGTCCTCTCAATCCCCGTCAAAAGTTATAAAGTTCGTTTAACCCAATATCCTATACGATATAAGCTTATGCAACTTAATAGTACAGCAAAAGTGATACACATCAGGCTCACCCCAAGTAATCATATTTGCACATCGAAAAGGAAAAATAAACTATTTCATCGATTGCTGTGAATAATGCGTAAGAGTGTGATATAAATGGTAATACTGTAATAGAGTAGTTCTAGTGAATATGGCAAATATTGTTTGTTTCAAACGACATTTTGTCGACAAAGACAAATTACACGAGGAAATAGTGCGTTCTTTAGAGCGGTCAACGTACCTCCGTGGTCCAATAACTGGGGCGCAGCTCTCCATTGTTTATGACAACAGCATAAAACTTAGGCATGATGTGTGGTTATTCCAGTCTAATGATTGGTCATAGAATAGAAATCCTTTTCATAAAGAGCATTTTAAGATCTGAAGTACATCACTGTCCCAAGGATTGCGTGCGCATTAATCGACTGTATAATTTTGGAGTAAATATGATCACGTGTCTTCCACCAGCCAATGAGAGCTCAAAAGCCCCGGGAGAAATAATTACCTGACTTGATTGTTCTATGGGCAGATAAAAAAGTACACATACACTCCATATAATAATCTGATGCATGTAAAAGAGGAGAGAGGCATCACATCGTCATGTCGACCACGGGTCCTATAAGCAATTATTATGTGGATTCGTTGATAAACCACGAGAGCGAAGAAGTATTAGCGTCGCGTTTCTCCGCGCCGGAGCTGCTCCCTGCCGGTTCACGACCATCTCCGCTTGTCCCGGAGTGCTCGGATTTTCCTTCTTGCAGCTTTGCGCCCAAACCTCCAGTCTTTACCTCGTCTTGGGGGCCAGTGAACTCACAGTCATCCGTGGTGTACCATCCCTACACCCACCAGCCACACATAGGCACAGACTCGAGGTATGTGCGGTCGTGGTTTGAGCCTATCTCTGGAACAGTCTCTTTCCCAGGCTACCCGGCTAACAGCAGACACTACGGGCTGAAGTCCGACGGTATCCCCGAACGCAGACCCGGGGAATGCATCGCCGCCAACGGACGCGGCTATCCGGATTACTATTATGGTTCTTCACCTGATCTCCGGGATAAGGCACAGCAGATCATCCCTTCGCCCGAAGCGGAGACATTGGTTTCCGGCAAGCTCAAGGAAGACAAGCCGGAGTTCGATCCAAGTAAGTATACGCTACGCCACCATCCGTGTTTACGGTCCGTGTGATGGCGGTGTGAGGGGGATGTTCTGCCATTGAGGGATTTTGGCTCAATGTTGTCCGTTGGCCCCTACTATAAAACGAAATTATCGTCCCTTTTCAGTTCCCTTTGAACGCGGGTTCTTCTAGAGGGTTGTTAGACAGCGCTAGACAGGACAAACGCCAATGGCTTTAAGGTTGTAAAGTAAGCAGCAGCCATAAACCGGCTATAAAATGGGGAATCTCGTCAAACAAGCTTTTCATTGGCGCGATGAGAATCAAGACCAAAGCTCATATAGGCCGTTTCCTTCTCTTTAAACCTCTGTTATAGAAGCATAACCTTTAAATCGTGGTTAACCAACAATTACATTTTTCTTATGGGCATAAATAATACCACAACATACCTCGTTTGGATTAGTCGAGAATTTCATGGCGGAAACAACTCTTAGTGGACAGCTACTTTTACATTGCAATAATTACCATAGCTTGTATAAACTATTTGTTATAGGCTACAGAGTTGTATCATTTATACCACAATAACCTCTCCATCGGAGTCCATGACCTAGTAGGTGTTCTGAGGCCTGTCAACATGGCGCCCTTTTAATCCATATTCCAGGGAATTTCAATTTACTTTTGAGGTCTGCATTTACAGCACTCTCATGTCAATATCAATTATAACCATATAATTAATGTATTTAATGGATCTGTAAAGCACTTTTCAAAGCAGGTGTTCCATTGGCATTACAAAGAGAATAGTTCAAATAGTAAAGTATCTCCTTTAGGTTATGCAACATAATTGCTCAAAAGCAAAGGGAAACATATCGTAGTCTTGCTGTTTTGAAGTGTTTCCTGTTGGGAAATAAGTGACTAACGCAGTCTGAACCAGACAAACCTCGGAGCTCCAGTATTAGGAATGCGAGTGGCCCAAACACACTGAGCAGCCTTAGCTGCAGATCCTGCCGAGACTTGAAACTACAGGCTTTTAAAAATCTTTATGGGCCAATAAAGCAAATGGGCGCACTCACGTCTTTACGACTGGATCCTTTTTTAGCAGTATAGACCGTCTTGAAAAGGAAATATTTTTTAGGGGGTAACACTACTACGTCGAATTCACCCTTTCATTTTCACCCTTCACTTTGAAAGCTATAATGTCCGTGGTACAAATTGATATTGTCAGTTTATGTGCAATCTATTGTGTTTCTAAATGTTGAAGAAATCAGACCACGAGTGTTGTTCTTTACACCAAATAGACGTTATGGGCCTTGTTGGAATTAAAATCACTGTCCACTGTCTATGCCTATCTGAACTGCGTCTGAGATTGTGTGTGTTGTTTTTTTCCAGGTAATCCAGTAGCGAATTGGATCCATGCGCGCTCCACCAGGAAGAAGCGGTGTCCTTATACCAAATATCAAACACTTGAACTCGAGAAAGAGTTTTTGTTCAATATGTACCTGACAAGGGACCGTCGATACGAGGTCGCTCGGGTCCTGAATCTCACCGAGCGACAGGTCAAAATTTGGTTCCAGAATCGACGGATGAAGATGAAGAAAATGAATAAGGAGAAGACTGAGAGTAACGAGCAGTAGCGCAAAATGACACAGAAGATCACATTAGCCTGCGTCAACATTGAAATAATAATTAAAATGGACAAATAATGACTGAAACATTGGACTTCATTTTCAAAAACAATTCAGTCACTCTTCTCATGATTTCTACATTTGTTGCACTTCAAGCTATCTCACTTCTCAAGATCTGTGGATGACTTCTGAGCGGCTTACTTTGGCTGTTTTTGTTTGTTTTGTTATATGTGACATACAGCTTGTTTGGTCACATACTTTTTTATTTTTGTATACCATGCGTCCATGAAACGCGACTTAAGACATTGTACATTAAAAACAAAAACATGGGAGGGAGTTAAGACGAGGAATTATACTCAGTAGTGTTTGTGTGTTCACGTGTAATTTAATACCTGTGTATTTTTCTAGGTGTTGCATCGTATGTGTACACTATGAGTAGAAAGTTTTGTACAAGAAAAGACTACCACAATTACAAGGGGATTGTTTGTGTTCTCGTCACTGTGGATATGTTGCAACTGCCGTATGCGTTATTTCCTCTGGATTCTGAAAGTTTATGTTATATTGTAGATTGTGATTATACTAAAATATATCTGACATCTCAGTCGACTGTGTTTCGGGATTAATCGTAATGGACTGCTTGCATTCATAGTTCTGTCCCTCGCCATATAACAACCCGAGAGAAGGACATTCCTTATGGGCCTAATGGCGCGCGCTAGCAGTGCGTGAGCGAGCACTTGTCATGGAGGAAAAGCTAAACAAATTCTCTCACGACAATACTCGCCAGAACCAGCATGCTAATCTTTATTGAAAGCAGCTGTAGGTATAGGTCGTTGTTCTCCTCTAATTCACTTCCTCGGTAATGAACGTTTCCTGGCCACTTCCATACACGGTAGCAAAACATGCAAGTGATCTGAATTAGACTGCAAAAGGGTGACATTTTGAGGCCCACTGCAAAGGCGCCACTACTGCACTAGGCTAGCCTACTACATGATGCAGGAGCCATACTTGTGTGAGAATGTAGGCCCACGAAATGTCTGTCGTGAGTGCTATTTCAATAACACTATTTTTTTCTAAAATATTAAATGGACACGATATTATCCGATTGTTTACAATAATATGTGTTATCGAGAGAATTCATAGAAAACGTTTAGCGGCTAAATGTGCAGAATATGACAAAAAAAACACCATATCTGAAATAAAGAACTATTCATAATAATGAAGGCGATTTCATTTATAATGTGTGACATAGGCCTACACAGTATGTGAAAACATAAAGTTAACAGATCAAATATGCGTGCTAGTTTTTTTCAGTTGATCCTTTAACTAACCAATTTAAACCAACTGATCTATAAATAAATAGTCTACATTTTTTACACGAAATTAACCAATGTCTGCTAAGGAGAAATACCATTTGTACAGAGTAAATTTCTTCTTGATTATTTGATAGCATTTGATTTAGTAAAAGAGGTGCAGCTGTGTGTGTGTGTGTGTGTGTGTGTGTGTGTGATTACTTAAAGTCATCGTGTTCCATTTGTAGGTCAACTTTTTGTGGTAGCCTACAATTTTACATTTCCACCCTATGCTGCTGCAGTACAGCGAATCTAGCTGTTTTTTTCCCCAAGTGCTAGTGTATAGACGTCACTTTGTTGAAAGCGTGAGAGGTCTGGCGTTTTGGCTCCCTCGAGCATGTCTGAAACTGTCTCTTTTCTAGAAGGTGCCACAAACATTATTGACAGGATGCAGCGATTTTAAAGCCCAATCAAGCTGGACATTTCCGCCGCAGAGGACGGAGCAATAGGTTTTACAACTCTGCTTGCGGCTGCACTGTTTGCTTCGATTGCAATTGAACAAAGCCAAGCCGGGGAGCTGGCTAGACGTCTGGGCTAAATCACTTTATTGCTCTTATTGGATGCAATGCTGGGCCTTATTTCAAAGCAAGCTTATTGCACTTGTTTTGTCTGCACTGTCCACTACAAACGTGTCGAGCCCTTTCGCCTTTCCTCTTTATTATCTTCATTGCTATAAGAAGAAGGGGGGTTGCAGAGTATAGGCCTTCTTTTAAGATCCAAATTGCATACCACTTACAACTACACAACCACACCAGTGTCCAGCCACTGATATCTGAATGGTTGCTTAGATACCTTTCTTAAATGCAATTTCGCTTCCGGAAATCTGTTCATTCAATGGATAGTGTGTCTGTTGTAGCCTATGTGTAGTCTAACCAAAATAAAGTCGAAACCACTGGCAGTGGAATCGTGTGGATGATGATGATGACGACGACGACGATGATAATATAATAATAATTATTACAATAATAACAACTACAATAACAATACTACTAATAATAATAATAATAGTAACTTTGTTTTAATTTATTTGTTGCTACTTAATTACAACGCGGTGTAATTAGGCCTACTAGTCTGCTATAGACCTTTGAGTTTGGCGCAGGCATAACAGCTCTTAGTCTTATGATTTGACATTTCACTGGGATCATCAGAGGCCTTGACAGGCCCATCCACATATGGCTTTTTCCATTGGTGACTCCAGAAGTGTCTGCCACGCTAAGAACTACCAGCTGAAAGCTTGAAGAAGCACTGCCTGACAAAACACAAAATCAACGCTAGATGACGCTGTTGATCTATCTTTAAGATCATTGAAGACGTATCCAGGTCTATTCCCCGTGCTTTTTGGCAGGGTAGACCGTTCTTTAACCATCGAGGACCTCAGGTAGCCTTTATAAAGGCTACATATAGGCTTCAAACACTTACACTGTAGTCTAACACACTGTTTATTTCTGGAAAAAAGAATATAGCGCAGCCTATATTTAGGCATACATTATAGCAAATCTATTTGGGAATGTACTGTATATCTAACTCAAGCTAAAGGCTTATACCTATACATGGTAAGTTGCAGAAAACCTTCAGCAATATCATTATGAAAGATATGTATTTTAAATATTACATTATGCATTTCTACTTTGTGTTCACTAGGCCGACTTCCCTTTCTATGCATAGTAAAATAGCTCTGAGGTTCATTTGCAAAGCGCTTACCAGTGTTTGAAGTGAGAAATAGTTCATTCGGCTGTATTAAATAGCCTAGTTGAATCCTCATTTTACCTCCCTGCGTTGTTAAACCATAAACACTCACTTTATAGCTACAAAGTCTCGAGAAAAAGGGGTTGCCAACAAAATAGGGCTTGTGAGACGTGCAGTGCATTTCTGTGTCGCCTCCGGTAGGGTGCACCATTTACCTCCAACCTTGTGGATTTCTCATGTGGCATCTTTGATCTCCACTCGTTGTACACCGTGAGAGAGTTTATCCTAGCAATAAACAGAAACGTGCCCAGTACCTCATTCAAAGTTAGAGCGCTTGCTTATTGTCGATGTAGTGTGCCTGTTTAGAAGTTGTGAGAGTAGGCCTACGCCTCCATGAGTCATTCCGGCATATTATTTCAGCCTTTTTAGGGTATGATCTGCGGCATTATGCGCCTGTTCTTGAATTTATTACAGTGTACATTTGTAGTAACAATTACGTGATGTTTTGAAAACTTGATATCAATAATCTCCATGGTAGACAAACCGCTTTCCAGCTCTCTTCGCAATTTAATGTTCTTTGACGTAGTCTTCTACAATCTCTCATATGCTATCAGAGCAGATTCATCTGTTCTAGAGTTCTAACGACGACAATGACGTGTTATCGTTGATGTGAAATCTTTAATTAGGCTATACTTAAATACTACAAATGTAGTAATATATGCAGTGCTCCCTAGCATAATCCATTTACCAATGTCGGTAAATGAGTGGTGGTCTTTGTTCATTGGGAGAAGTTCATTAGAAAGACTAAAATCTGTATGCAAAATGTGAACTGCTCCAACTTAACAATGCAAGGCCACTTGTGTTACATGAATTTTGAATACCTTCGCGAAACCAGTGATGCGAGTGGGCCTAGAGTTTGATGAGAGGATCATCGCTTTATTTCTTAAAATAAATGAATGCGACAATTACAGTTTAATTGACACAATTTTATTCACAGTTAAGACAAACATGTATCCAGAAACAGAAGTTAATGAAGTGCAAATCCAGCTAATAGATCATTCAGGTGATTTTCCTGTTGGTCATATTCCCATTTAATTTGATGTTCAGTGCACACATATTTTTAACATCTGCAGACCCAATCGGATGTAGCATTGTGGGGAGATTTTGTCGTGTAGCAAAACAACATTCAATATTCACCAAAGCATTGCCTCGGCTCATGAACGTCATTTTCGGATACTTGCTTTCAGTATGGTATAGTGCAGACCATGAGCAGCTTTAAAAATGCACACACGCATACAACCAATTGTTTTACCTGAATATAGAAATTCCACTGGACAGTGTTGTCATAAGTCGGCTACATATTATTATACTACTGTTACTGTTATAATAACCAGACAATGACTAGGCCTGTACTAACTACGAAATTCGGGGCCTTGGTAGGCGAAATCAAGCACAAAACGCAAGGGCAAAATCGAAATGTGCGTCATGAAGTGCGTCGATTTGCCTTTCCATGTACAATCGTACAACCAGTCTGGATAAAGGCGAGTAGTGCTGCTCAAGGTAGACGTCTAGGAACGCAAAGAAGGGGAGGGGGATTGAGGCTGGTAGGTTGGTGTGTGGAGAAGGGAGGGGGTCTATGTCATGGGAAGGGGGGCGCGCAAAAACGCTTGTGACTGTGTCGGAGGAGCTAGCCAGCCTAGCACACATCAACCATTCACGACATAAGTCCTATTAGCCGCTGCAAATACAGAAAAGGGTAAAAAAGAGCAGCCCTCAGTGGAGAAGGAGGGAGGCAGTGAGGAAAGGAAGGAAAACAGTGATACCTGGAGTTGGACATTGAAAGTCTGTTAGTATTTTCAGCCTGTCTCTATGGTTGTATGGTTCCGGCGGTTATATGCATGGGCTCTGGAAAAGAACTAAGGTAATACCGAATTGTCCACTACTCTACTCACCCAACAACAACACTGAACAGGAAGGGGAAAGGCAACATGAGCTCCTACTTTGTGAACCCGTTATTTTCAAAGTACAAAGGCGCTGAAACATTGGAGCCAACTTACTACGACTGCAGGTTTCCCCAAACCGTCACCCGGACCCATGGGCTGGTTTACGGGGCTGGAGCAACGGCACCGGGTTTCCAACCCACGCCCCATCACGTCCAAGACTTCTTTCACCATGGAACGCCTGGGATCTCCACTCCTGGATACCAACAGAACCCCTGCGCGTTAGCGTGCCACGGAGATGCCACGAAATTTTACGGCTACGACGCTCTTCCGAGACAATCACTTTATGGCGCCCAGCAAGAGGCGAGTGTGGCGCAATACCCAGACTGTAAATCGTCGAATGGCACTAACCTCGGAGACGGACAAGGCCATCTAAATCAAACCCCGTCGCCTGGTCTTATGTTTCCTTGGATGAGACCCCACGGTCAGCTCCTGCTTTTACGTCTCATACTTTAGTTTTCATTGTTAAAAAATACATCAGCTGTTTGTTGTGTATGTGTGGTGCGTGTATGATTCTATGTGTGTGCACGTATATCTGAGTGTACGTGTTTGTTTTGTTTGCATTGAGCCGAGACATTCTCCGTGTGTGATGGCATTGCACAGTTGCTTGTTGACTCACCGTATTGTCGATCTTCAGCAATTATCTACGGTGGTGTCTTTCACATAGTCAGGATCGATCATTTATTTATAAATGCTGTCAAGTAAATAATACCTTTTAACTGTGGAAAGGCATTTATTTGACCGCGAGTGAAGACGTGCCAGCGAACAATAAAAGAGAGGAACACATCACTAACAAGATATAATTCAGAGTACAGTTAACAGAACTTGGCCTGGATTTTCACTCATCCTTCAATCTGCTGAGATTTAAGGGTGAAGGTGTATACAGGCGCATATTGTGGAAGTCGTCCCACCAAATAAATACTAGCTGAATGTGTGGTGTGTCATCACCTTAGTCATAACACAAGCAAGTATCATTAAAAAAGGTTCAATGCTAGGTTACAACCAGCTGCTATATGCACGAATGCAACGAGTATCACATGTTTTTTTCGTGTGTGTGTGTGTGTTTGTGTGTGTGTCTGTATGCTTAAACATCTACCCACTGATTTTCTTAGCTCCCGGAAGGCGCAGCGGTCGACAGACGTACAGTCGTTACCAAACACTGGAGCTGGAGAAGGAGTTCCTGTTCAACCCTTACCTCACACGCAAGCGACGCATCGAAGTCTCCCATGCATTGAGTCTAACAGAGCGACAGGTGAAGATCTGGTTTCAGAACCGGCGAATGAAATGGAAAAAAGAGAACAACAAAGACAAATTCCCGGGCCAGCGAGGGGAGGCCGAAGCCGAAGCCGAAGCCGAGGCAGAGGCAGAGGCAGAGGCAGAGAGAGAGGGAGAGGGAGAAGGCGAGGAAGAAACCAACGAAGAGGGAGAATCAGAGGAAGCAGAGAAAAAAGAGACAAGAGAGGAAGAGGGGACGAAAGAGTGATTTTATTGCCCCTTTTTATGGTTATACGACTTAAAGTTGAAAGATAGAGGGAGGGAGAGAGAGGGCTAGAGAGAGAGAGAGAAGAGATCCCGTTTTACGACCACCGTTTTATTGAGTCAACAAGTGAGGAAATCCTTTAGAGAGGCAATTGTGACACTGCTTCCTCTCCACACAGTAATCCTCAAATGAGGACAGGCATCCAATAAGAACCCATGCGTTATAAAGCTGGATCTCCCTGAAAAAGGTCCGTGTTCATTTCCAGATCTGACATTTCTTGTGTTCCTCAACCGCGTCTCACACTATATAGGCCTTGAGATCAAAAGAACCCATAAAACACAAGACCGAAATATACAATTACTTCACAATGTTCTTTTTCATCAGCTCTTTCTTCAATATGACCAACATTTCAGTGTGGTGAAAATGAGGAGAACATAGTCTTTAGTAAAAACACCGTAGACAACCTTAGAGAAGGACAACTTTATTGGGGTGCTTGATAGGGCTCAATAAGTATAGCATTTTTTGCGAACATATGCTTTTATATTATCAAAGTGTGTTTTTTCAGTAGTCTATTATTTATGTAATTTGGGTGGGGTAAAAGAAGAGAATCCATTTAATCATGACACAAATTTTAAAATTTGGAGTCGATACGATGCTACCTAGTGTGAGGAAACTGAAACTTAATTTCATTTTATTTCAATGGCAGTTTCCTCTCGCCCTTCAATTCAAAATTGATTATAGCTAATCGCAATTATATTGATATCACTGACAATTTGTAATGCATATTTTGTACGATTTGTGACATTTTTGCTGAAACTGAACATGATCCTTGGTTACTCAATCAAATGCTGAAGGAAATAATTGAATCATTCGACTTAATGACATCAATGTAGTCTATTGACACACGCTGCAATACGAGTTGGCCTAGTACGCCTGCTTTTACATGTAGGCTGCCTACCAGACTAGACCTACACTCGATTGAGTATCCAAGGGCATCTAACTACCTAGGCCTCGATACGACTTAGCGGTATTGACATCTATTAGTTGTAACTTTGGAAGCAATGATTTTGTCTCGTAATACTTTTAAAAAAAGAAGAAAAAAAAACCTCAGACGGAGAAAGCACTATCCACGGAAATGTTTGATGTCTGGCGATAAGCTACTTCACAGGCGCTATAGCTACGCCCGAATTGGTATACCTCTATTGAAGAAATTAATTTCCCAACTCCATCTCGAACCACGGCATTACTTAACATTAACTGGTCCTGATTGAAAGTTCAGTGCCACAATGTACAGCTTCATATTAACTTGAAGATTGGGCTTGAGCTGAGGGTTTCTGTCAGATGTCTATAACAAGAAGTCTTGAGAGGCCATGCCAATATAGGCTATGTAAACAAGTTATGACATACAACGCAGTAAAATAATAAAGGTTAATATTAAAGTCCCCAACAACTTAAACTGCCTAAACCGACGCACTTTTGTGTGACAATTGTTCTACCAGTTGAAAAACTGTATGTTTCTGATCATGCATCAGTTATTATCATATGTCTGTGCTGGTGTTCTAGAGTAGAATTTTTATTGCACTGAACATGTATGTCTTCGTAAACATTGTGCCACAAAGGCTTGAGTTCTTATATTTCAGAGGGAAAAAAGTAACTTTTTCTGTATGCACATGTGTTGCCATGTTGTACAATAAATGGAAAAGACAAAAATCACTTGTTCTGCATTTTCTGCGCGCGCACGCGCGCGCACTCTCTCTCTGAGACACACACACATACACACACACACACACACACACACACACACACACTATTGGTGTAAGCTATATAACACAAACATGGATACAAATACATACAAATACACATTTGTCGACCTGATAATTCATTGGTAGCCTAGATTTTCAGTCAATAAGCTGTTTAAGGTCAATCATCCAGTATGTCTGTAAATGTGAGAGTCCACATCCTTATAATTGCATTTAAAAAGTCGCCGCTTCACACGTTCAGCGGCATGATATGAATAAACTGAGACTATAGGCTAGACTACAATAGAACAAGCTCATGTTCATGCAATCTGGCGATGGTTAATTTGGTGCTTTAGATGACGACAAACATAAGTACTATTCTGTGATGCCATATAATAAGACTCATCCTAGTCACCAGCCAAAAAGTAAATTGAGTTATTAGGCTTCAAGACAGAAGAACACGTAGGTCTTATATTATGTGGCGTTATAGACATTTTAGGGACTCCTAATAACAACTCGATGATTACAACTGGTTTAAACGATGCAGAAAAAAACGCGTTGTCCCAAATTCAGTGTTAATGCAAGGTGCAATAGACATCAAATAGCAGAACTTGTGTTTATGATCCTGATCTGTCGAAGCCCCTGCTCCTGTTTACAGATTTCATGTGATCTTTATGAGAAGAGTGTACGTGTGCGTGAGCGTGAATTTAACTGAACAGGTGATTGTGTGCAATTTCTCACCTTAATAAACAAAGTTTAACCGCGTGTTCTGAAATCACCTGAAATGTGAAAAGTAAACAAGCAAAATAGGTATAATGGTCTTTCAAAAGTAGATTAGGCCTATAAGATTTACTCGAATCGTTCCTATGATAAAAAAAAAAACTTGACGTGCAGCATTTGATTCAGTTAGAGTTCAGTTCAGAAATATTATAAAGACAGTAACGAAAGAATATGCAGCAATAGTTCGACGAATAGGCAACATTATACAACATTTGATAGGGCCCTGTTGCTAATTCCTTTGAGACTGAAGGCAGTTCTGCTGGAAATAGGACCTTTTTAACGATTTTCCAACTATTATTTCATATTCTCTGTATTAGGACTTTCTTTCACAAATTAAGCCTTAACTAGGCTATATCAACATTCCGTGGATATTATAAGACCGGAGAAACCTGCTCTAAGACATGAACCACCCCAAACTGACTAACTAGCCTACCCAAATTTGCACTAACAAATCTGAACCAATCAATTACAGTAGAAAAAAACAAGAAATTTCGTAAAGCTGTACATAAATTCATAATTTAAAGGCGCTGTAGTTTTACGCTTATTAAACATTTAACCATTTACTTTTTAAATATTTAAAGTTTGCGCTTACCAGCCGTATGCCTCAACAAGAGAGGTGGACAGCTCAGGGCAGTTGTGCAGTCTTCACAGAAGGAGAAAGCAGTCTTTTGCTCAAACCTAAGTATTCTGCATCCTACAGGGTTTATAGACAGTGTTTCTGGCTCTGCGGAAGTTTTCCTTGTGTGTGACAATTGTCTGTGACTATTGTCTAACCGTCTGGCCTTTGTACTTTATATTGCCCTTGTAGTAGCTACTTCCTGTGTGGCTGTAATCACCTGTTAAGTTTATTGGTGGCTCATAAACTCGCCAGTGTCTTTAAATCCAAGCGAATGTTTTCAATGAAACACTGAACCGTTAGCTTTTCTGATGTTACCCAGCATTTAAATATTATTAGTTTATTAACGAATTAACTTAATGCCGAATTACGACTATTCCTCCAACATATCATATTAATAACAATGTTTTGTACAAATTGAACATGAACATTGTCTGAAGGAGATTAACAACTGCATACAAATAAACCCCCTTTGAGTGAGTCATTGACTGAAAACAGAACATTTCTTCATATGATCTGAAATATCAGCATTAGTACGCGCATAGTAGCCTATGACAGAAAGCCCTACGACTGATTGTAAAGAAGGCTAAGCTTGCATGTTTTACTGTAGGGTGCATAATATACAATCAATGAATATCTACCCTTTAAAATATTTCTTCACATTATGGCACTAATGTGAATACATGACTACATAAGCAACCCTTTAAAATATCACTTCCTATTTTCGCACAGCACTACAGTCCAACATAACTAGGCCTTGACAAGGACAGGCTATACTCAAGGAAAAAAGGCATGCAGTCCTTGGACGCAAGCGGAAACAAAAAAAATGTAAGGTTTGTTGTACACATTGTATTCTTATTTATTAATATTCCATTAATGTACCGCTATTGGACATACGTCAACAAATTTGGCCTTCACAGACAAGAGTAAAGGCTACTAAGACACAATTTTTACACTCTCGTTCTATTTGTTCGGCAACATTTCAGAAAAATATTTTTCTTGTTCTACATTTCAAATTACATTTCAAGTCTTCTTGAAAACAGAATGCCATTTCAAGATAGAGCAAGTTGTGCGTAAATCATTTGCCGTTCCTGTGACGCACGAGTGCGGCGCTCTAAGATATGCACAGGTTCCTCGTTTCCAAGCAAAACGTCAAAAGCATTTACTCACACATAGACTTCCGGATGTTTCCATATTCCGAAAATGTATTTTTTGACAATCATCTAGTTAATTCACGTGTCTGGATCACCTCCACTATCTTGGGTACAGTTGGGCCCAAAATCGTTGTGACAGTAGTCAGTTGGAGTGAACAGGATGAAACTGGTAGCGGTGCTAACTGTGTTCATAAACAACAATACTGCACTACTAGCTGCACTAAATTATCTTTTGATAAGACAAATTCACGATTGCTCTTTTGAACACCAGCCCATACAATCTCATGCTAGAATGAATAACATGGCCAACAATCCAGGATGTTCAAACAGTACCAATAAGTGATGCCAACAGTGTTTGGAAACATACAGACCACAATACTACACTATTAACTGTTATGATGATTTTTAAATTGTTTTTATTATGGTGAGTACGTCAGTATTCCCTGAATAGCCCTGAAAACCTATATAGGAATGAATGAAATAATCTTCAATGCAGAATGAAAACAGTAGCAATAAGAAAGAAATGGTCTCTCCTAATGCAGTTTGAGGGACTTATTTGTGGGGAAAACGATAAAGAATAGAACTGAGGGCGCGGAGGGGCTCAACGCATTCCTGGTTGTTTGGTGGGAAATTTACAGCTAAGTAATAAAAGTTTACGACTGAAGTACTATTTGGATTGGTTGCAGCAGGTCACATGATGCGCCCTCCGTGAACGTGAACTTTGTACTGTTGTCTTTCCTGCTATCATATGCTCACTCATTCGCGTAAGACAGACCAAGAGCTCCAATTCCGTTTTTTCATCTTTAATTTAGGATTTACTAAGTCGCTCGGGCAGAATGCTGGCACTTTCATTTGACTACCTTTACCCACCCCTTCCCATTCTCCTTCCTCCGTCTCCTCCTCCTCCTTTTGCTCCTGTTCGCCGTCACTCGCTCTCCTTCTCTGTCACTCCTACAATGAGGTAGGGCTATAGGTAGGATAGCCTGCTTTGTTCCTTGTTGCGGAGGCACAATATCAGATTCTGAAGAGGTCCAGTCTCACCTCTGAAAAGCCGAACGGAATTGCTACAGGCTCTTGGATATTTTCTGGTACCGCAGTAGGCACGACGCGGGCTCTCCCTCTTGTGCCGCTAACCGCTGGACCAGTCAGCGTGCGTCACAGCAAAGGGCGCGGAGAACGTGGGTAAGTTTGTGAATCTGCGTTCCTTATTGGTTTACATTTTTATCTAATAGTACTCATTGGGAAGTAATCTCATGATGTAACAACTTATCCATCCTGATTTAACCCTCGGTTGTCAAAGTACGTTGGTTTCCCACTCATAAAAAGGGCATGCAGTTGTTGTGATCAGTGAGTCTGGGTGTGCGCAAGGCTTCTGTTGTACAACTATGTATAATGTAGGGGAGGATGGCTGTGAAGACACATAATTGTTGCTCTAACGTGTCATTTGCAAGCAGTAAAAGGCATTTTTCCACATCTGCGGCCTCTTGTCGGTGTTATTGGTGTGTAGTTGGGGCCTGTGTTACCTGTGCCATTCATCCATCAGTGCATTACAGGAAACGGAAAACGTGATACAGCAACCGCTTGATGTCTGTTGAATGATGAGTTGCATGTGAGAAGCAATGTAGCAAATTGTTTACCTAGCAGCTTCCTGTATCTACCATCTAACAATATTTGGTATATAAGTTAAATGTAGTGCTTTTGTTTTCTTACTAGCATAGCCTTTTTCCAATCTATTAATGCTAACCACGTGGGCAAATGAATGACACTTAATGTTACTTTCTCTTTAAGCTGCAGTACCATATAATGTGATTTGTGATTAGGTAGCCTACTTCATGAGTTCCCTCTCTGTTCGGTACTCTGCTCAAGCTATTCAAGTTAGTGTGTTACTTTAAGCTATTTAATCATTATGGTTTAATTCCTTGTTATTCCAGCAATGGTAAAGTCTCCAGACTTGGGCATGCGGTTTACGTTTTTGAGAAACTCTTTAATGACGATGGGGAAATGTTATGTTTGCAGATGTTAGTCAGGATGAACCTAGTTGTTATCTAGTTGTTTCTTAGATTGTGTAATATGTTTAATCCATTAACGGAACTAAAACTGTACCAGTTCAGATGGGAGTATGATCATACAGTAATCATAAGTGAATGTCGATGAGATGATGGTTGTTGCAGTAGACCTGTTATGAAAATATGTTGGCATTAATATTACAAATGGACTACTTTTTTTCAAGTCAATCCATTTACAAACGGCTCAAATCAGTTTGTTGACTGTATGCAATGAATGTCAGACTTGGGGAGCATCTTGTCAAAATCAACACCGCCACCTAGTGTTTACTTCAGGAGCATGTTGACTGCATCAGTATTTGGCCTATATCGATTAGGCTACTATTGCTAAATGTATAGTTCAATCATCTGAGTTCGTATCTGTGGTGGTGAATGAAGGAAAAGGAGTGACTAGAGGATAAGCAGATCACCCCTCTGTGCGCCGAGCTGGAATGGGGAGATTTTATGACATTGAAAGGGACTGTGCATTCACCTTTTACGAGCTGGCAGACACGTGGCATGCACCACGTGACTACCTCAATTCTTCTTGAAGAGACTTCTGATTACTTATTATGAGAAATGTTAATTGATTAATCTAGCTGAATCACGATATGATTATAGACTAAACACACAATGCGGCTCCTATACGTATAGGCAGTGTATAATGGAATAAGGTGACCTAGATATTATATTTCAGTATGTTGATTACCTTCTTTGATAACGTTGTTTACAGGCCTAACCACTTGTAACATTGGCTTGATACTGTACCTATTATCCTGACACGAGATCAAAGTTAACTCTCATTTAACAATTCACTTTGTAATAATAATGTGTCTCAGACCGATGTGTTATTTACTTATTTGTCATTAATGCAAGATGCTTTCTCACAAAATCAGAAATAACAATAATGACGAGGATGATAATAATAATAATAATAATCATAATAATCATAACAATAATGATGCTTTGGGCTTGTATTATTGCTTTATTTTATTGTCTTTCTATTTATATGCAAACAAATTACAATTCCAAGATTAGCTATAACATATATCCATGTAGCCTATGCTCTGTTTGGTGAGAAGGCAACCAAACCAACAACAGACATTCTCCATTTGAAAGAAGATATACATAATATTTAATTGTCCAAAAGTACAAAAATGGGCCTACTAAGCAGTTACATCATGTAAGGACAGTTCAGCATTAATGCACCCAATCGGTCGGTCTTGTGGGTGGAATTATAATGTAACGTGTCGTACTTGGGCGTATCATGTTACTTCATCTTTACAGTATGAAAAGGGATAGAAATCTGATTTATGTCCATGGTGCGTGCTTTGGCGGTTGCGTCAGCGGACATTCTTGTGCAGTTAACGTAAGTTGTATCCAGCAGTAGAAGGGCAAGCGGTGTTTAAATAGTCTTTTTCACGGAGACCTGTGTTCGACAGCGGGACTTCGGCTGATATCGAGCTATCGTTCTGGAATTCTGCCTGTTCGCTTAGGGTTTATTCAAGGACACGTACGATCAGATAATCCTTCCGTCCGGGCCTGCGTCTGAGGAGCAAACAGAAAGAGGGCGAGAGAGAGAGAGAGAGAGAGAGAGAGAGAGAGAAAATGGGGGAGTGGAAAGGGAGTAACGGGAGGTTATTAAACTTTATGACCGCTTAGTCTTTGTACAGAAAGTCAGAAAATGCCTTTTTGCCTTGGTAGTAGAAGGGAGGGTCTTAAATCACCATAAGCCTACCCACAGCGCAAAAGATATCAATTTAAACTCTTTTATATCAAATATATTAAATTATCAAATGAATTATTTCTTAAAATAAAAGATTAAAATGATCCTCTACACGCCCAAATGTATGCTACTAAAATATGAGTGGCCCTATTAAATGTTCTGTTCATGCGAGGTAATAATTCTGTGCAGCGAAACCTATTTCCAGAAGGGTTTTTATTTATTTTTAATTTCACTTTTAATAAAATGTGTATTTAAAACATATTTATTTAGGCCTAGTCATTGATATCAAATGAAAACACGGATGTATAGGCTACATATATAAAAACTATTAGTAGGCTAATGTTTTGTGTTTCTACGTCAATACAAGTGGGTGCAAGTTATATTATGATGACTTGGGGTGAGAAATTAAGTCGTTTTGGCACCCGTCTCGGCGCCATCAGCAACACCTCATAATGACGTCCCGAATCAAAACTTTACACTAAAAATGAGCCCCAAACTTTGACAGACGGCGCCCCAGCTTTGAGGGTCTGCCTGCGTAGCGGACTTTGAGCTTCAAGGGGCTTTTGGTTGGACAGGCCTATATACGATATGTGTCCGGGATTATGAGCTTGTAGAGTGTAAACAGTACTTGAGGAAAAGGGAACTTACAAAATGAACCGTTTGGCTGGCTGGCTGGCAGTTGTTATCATTAGATCACGATGATTAGCCTATCCACGAGTGGAAAACAATATAAAAAAGTGTGTAAATAGCACATAATATCGAGGGTCAAAATAATATGTGTCTTGGTAATTAATGTCTAGTTTGCTTTTTACAACCGAAAAAAATCTAGGTGGCACTAGACTTCACATCACATGTATCCATCACAGAGCCAGTCAAGACGGTTTACACTAATTGATACACATAGCCAATAGTAATGCTAATAAAAATGTACATTACCTGCATGATCAAATTAATGACAGAGAAGTGTGTGAATTTCCATTTGTGCAGACTACTTTGACTAACAATCATCGCGTATTTACCATGATGACCAAGCGTCCTTGGGAATATAATGGCAAAATAGGCTAAAAATGCCGAAACGCAACTAGGTTACTACAGGGCCTTGTTTGCAGCGAATGTTTTTATTTTCCTGATGAGACTACTCCGATCATTCCACTACAGCTTGTGGGGAGGCATTACACAGCAGATTGTCTTAGCCCAACCAGTCGTCCACAAAAGGATGCAATAAAACACTTCCTCATGCACTTCCACTTTCAGCTACCAATAAAACAGTTCTCGCGCTCTCCCCCACACCAATTCACATTGACTTCACAGCCACCACCATGACAGCAGATGTCTTGTCGGGTGCTTTGCTTCTTCCGAGATTTCAACAACTATATCGAGTTGTCGCTTCCAGCCAGTTTTGATTAATCTAATTATGTATGATCCCCCTTAGCGCTTGATTTCCTTATCAAGCATGCAACCCTACAAACCACCCCGTTTTATAAAAAGAGGTCCTTGTGCAAGATTTGGCGGTCATTATCTGGGAAGACAATAAAGAAGTGTGTTGCCTTAAGACACGAGGCTGTGGGTGCTCAGCGATAACATCCTGCTGCATACGAGCCTGACAGCAAGACTCATATGGCCTACATTAAAGTAATAGCTCTTTAAAAGCATTTGCTTTTTCAGATCAAAGTCGCTTTGAGAAACACCACGTTTGTATCCGACATAAAGGCTTGAGGGCCCGAGCTTTCCCAGACCTTCAGAATGAACTGCGGGGCTACAGAGGGAAATAATTGTTTTTGCTGAAATTTAAGGCTGAATTGCGGTACTGTGATTTTTATATATATATTTTTGTTTTTGTTTTACTAGCCATATGATATTTGGTTATCGCATAGGTTAACAGACACGTATTAAATATTTTCATTATTTAACTTCCAATGTTTTAATTGCTATTATTATAACTATCAATAGCCTACTAGCCAATAATTTAGACTGGTTGTTCACAGATATTATTCATGACGTTCTCATACTTGTCACTAGTACATGAATTATCTAATGACATATTTTCCCCATTAGTTTTAAATCATAGCCTACTTTATTTGTTTGGAAGACAGTGCCATATGTGGTTTGGTAAACCATAATTCATGAATAAATGATAAAGTATGGTTTGAATGCTTTGTCACTATATGGTGTGAATTTTACGATATGAAATTAGCTTTCATGGTGTGGTTCACATCCTTCCAATCTGATTTTGTGGTTTTGAACAGTTTGGAGAACAGACGACCATGGTGTAGGTGTGCATAGACGTACACAGATACACAAAACCTCAATTGCTCGCGCCAACTCATGCCCTGCCGTTTGGGTGGTAAACAAATGCACACGCGCAAACAAATGACTACTCCCATATCTTTGAGCAACCGGACGGAATTCCGGTATGTCGATCTGTGGCGCATGCACAGGGGTGTCACGAGCGGTCGGCTGAAACCTGTCATTTGTCTGGTTTTATGACTTCTGCGGCTGCACAGGCGTTAAGACATTCTTTCGCAGTAAAAACGGCCATAAACCCCCCTCCTTTTGCTCAAGGAATTCCCTCTGAACAAAGAGGAGAAAGAGCTGCAGAAAGAGCTTACCCAACATCACACTCACTTTATCGACTATTAATCTGTCCCGCGTCGCTCGGCTGAAGTAACCATCTATGTGTACGGGGAAAGGTGTGTTTCAAAGCTAAATTGGCAGCATCCTTTTGCACTAGCCCATTTTTTTTTTTTGCACTAGCCCATTTAAGATGGTCACTCGGTAACATGAAAGAATAACATTCATACCTTCCCTCCGCCACATATTGATACCCTCATGGACTGAAAAGGAATTAGTTGTGTGTGTGTGTGTGTGTGTGTGTGTGTGTGTGTGTGTGTGTGTGTGTGTGTGTGTGTGTGTGTGTGTGTGTGTGTGTGTGTGTGTGTGTGTGTGTGTGCGCGCGTGAGTGTGTGTGAGAGAGGGAGAGAGAGGGAGAGAGCAAGAGCGAGAGAGAGAGACACAGAGACAGAGAGAACTAACTTTTCTCTTCCTACAAGAAACATAGAGACAAGTAGGCCCATCATGCGATGATAAAGCAACTGTAAGCCTCATTCGAGAACGAGAGGAAACCCATAATGGGGAGAATGTCTTTTATCAAAACAGAACCATTTAACTTATATTTTCTTTAAATAAAGAATGATGCTAAGCAATACAATCTCACCAGAGGAGAATGTATCGACTGCCTCTGTGCATATTTGTTCCTCTGTTCACAGTTTGTTTAATTATATTAACTCGGAGTCTATGCTATGCATCACAAATATAAATTATACCCAGTGATGTCACCCGGCTCTCAGAAACAAATATGTTTATCGATTTAACAGACACTGTATTGGCAAGTTTATTTTATGACTGAATAATTCGATTACTGTACGCTCTATTTGTGGTCAAAGCTGCTTTTATCTCCGCATAATGAAGGCATATTTTTGTTTTGAGGAGCAGCATGTTTTGCAGACCACTGGGGAAAGGAAATCTTTACGAACATAAGAAATTAAACTCATAACTGATGCATATCACAGGCTACTATTATTTTGATACTATACTATTGCTTTATTTTATACTCTTTTTGAATGCGTGTTGTATAACGAGTAAATATTATGTTTAATGGGATTGCATCAAAACTACTTTTCGTGCAGTTTTCTTGTAGCCTAAGTCAGCCTAGGGTGCACTTAGCCTACATTACACAACTGAATTCGGATGCGTGTGTGTGTGTGTGTGTGTGTGTGTGTGTGTGTGTGTGTGTGTGTGTGCGTGCGCGCGCGTTCCAACGTGTGTATGTATGTTCATACATGTAATTCGTGCGCCTGCGTGTGTAGGTGTGTGTATGTCTGTGTGCGCATGTGTGTATGAGAGCGTGTGTCAGGGCAAGAATAAAAAATCTACTTTGGCGTTTTTTCCTGCTTTCCCTCTACCCCTGGCTTTTTATTGGAGGAAATGTGGTCAGCTGACATTGTCATCTTGTCCATCTTGGAGCGAAGCTTCAGAAACAACATTCGGTTGTGTGCACAGTGTCTTTATTGGCGCCCGGAAATAAATTATAAAGAAATCATATAGCTCGAGCACTTCCATTAAAAGATAGACTGACACAACGAAAGTGAGTGAGTGAGTGACTGCAAGAGAGAGACCAGAGAGAGAGCAGAGAGAGTAAGGGAGGGAGGGAGAGAGAAAGAGTGGGAGCAAGGGATAGAGGGTTAGAGGAAAGGTATGAATTCCTATTTCGCAAACCCGTCGCTCTCATGCCATTTAGCTGGTGGCCAGGAGGTTTTACCCAACGTGGCCCTAAATTCAACCACCTATGACCCGGTTCGGCACTTCTCGTCGTACGGCGCGGCTGTGGCACAGAACCGGATATACTCCTCGCCTTTCTACTCTCCTCAAGACAACGTAGTTTTCGGCTCTGGTCGGGGACCATACGATTATGGATCAAACGTATTCTACCAGGACAAGGACGTCCTTCCCAGCTGCCGGCAGAGTAGTCTGGGCCAGGGTGCACAGAGTTCGCTAGGACAAGACTATTCCACGGAGCAAGGCAGAAGTGTGTCTCAGGACCCGAAGGGCAGCATTCAGATTTACCCGTGGATGCAGCGCATGAACTCTCACAGTGGTGAGTATTACAACTCCGAGAGATAAATTAAGCAAGGGTCGGTCTGGTTTTACGACCGGGGAAGCTACTTTTTATCACCCCATAAACCATCACTGCAGCGCCCTGTCGCCCAGCAATAAAGGCCTTTTATCTTTGGAGGATATCCCTTTTGGCCGTACTATACGGTCAGCTACGAACCTCCTCCATTTAGACAAAAACAAAAGATACTCCAACTTTTATTGGAGCACATTTGTTCCTAGCTTAAAGATCGCAAGGAAAGAAAGTACGCACTGAACCCAGCATTCTTGTGTCTAAGTGATGGCCACTTTCGTGTCTGTAGCTTAAGATACTTTTAAAAAACTTGATAATTTTCAAAAGTTAAGTTATGTGTGTAAACAGTACAGTAATGTGGGAGTGCCGGTGTATTGGTGTGCGTTGTTAATGATTATCTCCAACATTACCTCCACGACTCACCATGTGTGTACTTTCTCGCAGGAGTTGGATACGGGTCGGACAGACGAAGAGGACGTCAGATCTACTCCCGATATCAAACTCTCGAACTCGAAAAGGAATTCCATTTCAATCGCTACCTGACGAGACGTAGGCGCATCGAAATTGCAAACATGCTCTGTCTCACGGAGCGCCAGATCAAAATCTGGTTTCAAAATCGCCGTATGAAATGGAAAAAGGAAAGCAACCTGACCACAACCGTCACAGACACATCGGGGACCGGCCAGGAGACGGGCAAGGAGGACGCTGACGAGGCGACAGACGAGAAGAAGGAGTAAGCGTCGCCTCCGACAAGTATTAGAGCAGTACAGTCAACCATCGTGATGTACGGATAACGTAAACTACCTATTGACTACCTTTCGTTTGGCACAACTCATCGACATGAAAGAAGACATGGAGTGCTTTAAAATTCAATGCGTACTCATCACACAGCCGTAGCCTACATGCTCTACCATTCCTCCTCAGTTCAAGATGAGCAACAGACTGTGCGTAAAGAAAACTGATTTATTCCAGACTTGCCATTCCCTTGCATACTTTTGTGAGTTCGTCGCTGTAAAGCCAAATTTGATTTTACTGTATTTTGTCTTGAAATAACGAACACCTTATACCAGGATATCTGGCCATGTGGAGAAATAGTCACAGGTGAGCGGGTAATGGAGACAATTGTGAAGGAAAGAACTACATTCGCTTTAACTTTTGTATGCTTTGATATCATATATTTCTTATTTTGTTGTAAACCAAACTTGTATGCTGAACTGAATATTCACTGAGCGATCCATACTACCTGAGTTGTGAATATGTTTGTACATATGACATATGTCAAGCCTTGCTCCTGTGTGAGAATCAAGGAACGCATCCCGAAGTTATTACTGTAATGTTACTAGGTACTATATTTATGTTTAGAAAGATACCATCACATATATGGTCATATCGAAATGTGTCTTTCAAGTAGCGTTAGATGACTTAATTCAGTAAGTGTTGTATGAAAAGTACGTCACATCATATGTAATAAAAACTTGTTATGAAAACTTCGACTGGTATGATTTTCTCACTTTAATGTTATATCCTCCGTCAATAAAATGCCATTGCAATTCTGATGATCAGCAGATTTCCATTGATATAACTTTTTTTTTCAGAAAGTGCTTAACTTAATTGAGGCAACATCTGCTTAACTATTACAGTGCAGATACGAAAATGATAGGTAAACACGTAATTAGGCATTGGATTCCAACATAGCCAATCCAAGCTGCTGCACAATCGCAACCTTCCCTTCCAAAACCAGATTTTGCCTCCGAGCACTGATGGCCTACTCAGTGGTTAAAAACGAAACAATGTCCCACAAACAAACGAAGCCTGCAAAAGAAACACTGGCGCAAAATTCGTCAGTCTACTTGGCTATAAGCAATAATTCCAAATGATGTACATAATAAAACTAGACATCTGTAATGGAATAAAATCGTAACAGTTAGATGGTGTGTGTGTGTGTGTGTGTGTGTGTGTGTGTGTGTGTGTGTGTGTATTTGTTCAGTCTGTTCAGCGCGCTTTACGCGCAGTTGTTGAACTTTCTGTTTGATATTGTGACCAGAAGATATGACCGAAAACAAATTCTATAGGGATACTTAAGTGATATTCAAAATCCCTCATTTCATATACGAAGTTACACTTTGGCCTACTATTAACAGCACATGGGTGTGTAGAAAGGCCTACACCACAACTGCAATGCATTAGATCTACAAGACATAAACTATTTCCACATTAATGAATAAGCAAATGTTCAACAAAGATCATAAACTTTTATGAAATGCAACGCGTAGCCTAGACAAAATGCACTTGTCGACCAGTGTTGCATTGGCTAACACATTATTATTATTATTTTTATTATTATTATTATTATTATTATTATTAGTTGCTGTTGTGGTTGTTATTATGTTGGTGCCTTTCTTACGATAATTAGGCTAAGCCTGTAACCGCTATAACCCAATGCTGAATAAACGGAAGTTCGCGATGGTCTTTTTAAAAGTAGCCTAATGCTTCAGTTATTTGAATTGTCTCCGTGGTTTAGTCTGTAGGACATGAGTAGTATAGTAGGCTGGTAATAATTAAAATGATCTCATTTGGATCCACGTATAAACATACCTGTAGGCCTGCGGCTAACATAGACGAACAAATAGGCCTACTTTGAAGGACTTCAGAGGCCTATACACCCATTTAACTACGCCCAGAATATAGCAAAAATAAGTAGTACGAGTAAATGTACTTCCACTAATGTTACTTACGTTGGATTTCTATATTTGCCGTTTTAGACCAAAGACATTCATGAAATTCAAAACACTGATTAGGTGAGGGTGGTCTGTGTCACTCGGAGACGTCTGACATTGCAGAACTTCTGAAAATCAGGCGCAGTCTAATTGCCCTGATTCAAGATACTTTTAATTTCACCATGAAGATCAATTTATTGACAACTAAATGTGTCTTTACAGATTCATTTTCAAAGGTGCGTCATTTTAATATCCATCAGTTTCAAAGTTAAGGAAACTAAATATTCAGCCATATAGGCTACCTACATTCCTTTATCAAAACGATTCTACTCCACCTTGGATATGGCAGCCATATTCTGAGCTTGTGTAGCCTATGTGCGCATGACTTTATACGTTTCTCTTTTTTTAAATGTGTGTTGCCAGGTAGATCCCAAGAACTGTTGAGGTCGTAAGCAGAGGTGGCCTATGCACAAGCTGTGCTCTTTTCCGTCTTCAGCACCAGGTGACGCTCTCGGCCTTCTGTCCGGCTCTCCCCCTCTGGTGCCCTCCACCCCCTTCCCCGTGTCCCTGCTAACAACTTATCAGACGTTTCTCCTACTTCCATCAATAACCTCCTGGTGTGATCTAGCCAAATTTATGACTGGCCGATAGGAGCACGTGATACGTCTTAAACAACCCATATTTGGGCAATAGAGAACAAAAAAATAAAAGAATCCCCCCACCTATAAATCGTGGTCATTTTTAGGATAAAAACCCTCATGAACTTCAAAAAGAGCCACAAATCAAACGCAATAACAATAACAAAACGTTATAACCGTTCTCGACGCTCGTAGAATAGAATTATCGTGTTATGTTAGAACTTTAATGTAATAATTTACTCGGTATAAATGCTTCTAGTCGGTGTTTGCTACGTTTTCTCTTGAAATGAGCTCTTACGTAGCCAACTCGTTGTTCAAGCAAACAAGTCATGAAGCGTCCGCCTTCACTTTGCACAACCATGGTTACGGTTCCGTGCCCGAGCTCCACGTACCGTCGGGCTACTGTTACGGAGGGCTCGACCATCAACATCGAGGTTCCTTCGCGTGCCCATCCTCCTCTAACTCGCTCCTTTCGGGGGAGATGAGCTCCGGTCCGCGTGGCAGTCCGGATAACCACACACCACGAGCAGAGTCATCCACTGGCTCGCCCAGAGGCCGCCTTAACACAACCGGTCACGGCTCCCTAAATCTTGGACTTTACGGTCGCAAAAGTGAGGGGGCAACGGAACCCTGCGAAATGCCCACAGGCAAAACGAAAGGCGCCGACGAGACCAAAGTTGGAACTTTGCAAGCCGTTCAGCCGGTGGGACAAGCCGGCCACCCAAGTCAAACCCAAGGCAGTGAGCAGCCTCCGCAAATCTATCCCTGGATGACTAAACTACATATGAGCCACGGTAAAGTTTAAGAGCCTTCCCTCTTGTCTGATAGTTCTCGAGAAGTGTTACTTTGTCACTTTTACTCCTCCATGTGCTCTCCGTTTTTCCTACCCCTCTTGAGTTCATTCACAGTTTTCCCAGAGTTTTATAGGCCGTATTCGGAAATAATAAAACTCACAGTCGTAAATTTTATGACAAAGGCATGAATTGCTCGTAAAACTGTCCCGTTACGCCGAAGAGGCGATCTACGTCCAAATTTACGACGATGAAACTGGATACAGGAAACAAAACTCGGCTCAAAACAATATGTCTGCTCCTCAAACAATTAATTGAGGAAAATGCAATAATTTGGAAGAAATATAATTTTTAGGAACTTCTGACTATTTTAGCCATTTGAAATTGTTTGTATCATATTTCTACGCATAATATCCCACCATAGTTAAGGAGCGTGGCCTTAAAATGAATTAACTTATTAGAACGTGTTTTGGTAAGTTAGTTTGTGTAATTTCATTTGGATGTTTGTATATGTGCTATACCTAATCATAACTATCATGGCATCGACAGCACTGAAAAAAGAGAAAAATAAACGTAATTCTGAGAGCATAATAATTATAAAAGTCCAAGCCAATGTTAAAGTCAAATGGCTTTTGCAAGATCACAACACTTGCCTATTAAATATGTATCGATCTTCGAAAGCTTCTGTTTACCCCTGCATTTCTCTTTTACTTCATTTCATCCCAACTTTTTATGTTATACCAAGTTGAAGCCTACAGTATTCTCACCAATAAGTGTCAATGTATGAGCTTTTCGCTTATGATTGTTATGAAGCTAAATTATTGATTATTGATGGCCTATCTGAAATGAAATGTGCCTGGGCATACCTGATTCAGTTTACTATGATCTTTGTGGTAACGTGGTTGTTGCAAACCTGTTATCGAATTCAAATTAACCCTGTGACCTAATTCTAAGCCAAGACATGAGGCCGCCCAAGGAAGTATCTATGACAAGGGCGTACTAACCCTCAATTGACCCGAAATCGATTTCTTCCGACAGTCATATCCAGTTTGAGTGAAAGGGATTCTTTGTAAGGTTTATGTAATTGGCATAATCATTTCCTAAATGAAGCAGTGCATGCAAAGGCTCATTACATAAAAATAGTTCTAGGAGAGTAACCAGTCCCAAAAATGATTCCACCAAACAATTTTTAGTTTTAGCCAGGCCTACTTGGGACTGTTTGTGTAGCATACAATTGCTCTGCCTGCCAACTGTTTCAAGAGGACTGTCAATTGTAGTGATTTTTTTATTTATTTTATTTATACATTATTATTTTTTATTATTATTTTTTGATGCCACTCCAGAACCAGATGGAAAACGCTCAAGGACGAGTTACACCCGCTATCAAACTCTGGAGTTGGAAAAAGAGTTCCATTTCAACCGCTATCTGACGCGTCGAAGGCGCATCGAGATCGCCCATACCCTATGTCTGAACGAGCGACAGATCAAAATCTGGTTCCAGAATCGGCGAATGAAGTGGAAGAAGGATTCCAAGCTCAAACTTAAAGATCCATTCTAGAGCCCCCATTTCACTCGGAGCCAAGAGTCTATTCAGAGGATGGCGTTCAAAAACTTTTAACCCCACCGGTGTTTCCAAACTGTGACCTACATGTAAATGCGATGTTATAGTGTGATATGTGAAAGTATTATTCAACTTACGATATGGATATGAGTGTAATTCAATTGTCATGTTTATTTAATATTGTGCGCATTTGTTCTTGTAGAAAGGCCTGTGCCTGCATTGGTCATAGAATACCCTAATCGTGTTATTAGACGCAATCAGAACGCCAAATGCCATGTTCAAACTGCAAAATATTTCTAAGTTGCATCAGTGTAAACAGTGAATTATTCAAAACCTCTGTTTTCATAATGATACTTGGCCAACTGGTAATGCTACAGTTGTATTATTAAAATGACAATTGTAACCATTTGAATTTCATAGATTTCTATAATATTAAGATGATTGTCTTGTTTAGTTTAAGTTTTACATTAAGGTTATTTGTACCATGGTATTCATCATGTTGGCCCACAGGCCTGAATGGTTTACTTCTTGCATTTTGCCACTTGCAATTCACCAAGTGAGTTAGCTTTTCACCAGAAACAGGTGAGGTAGCGGAAGTGAGTGAAATACAAGTGTATTGATTTGTTTACATCTTCGTGTTGTATATATATGTGATGGTAGACTGAGGAATGTTGCACCGTCTTGATTTACAGACAGCTATTTCACTTTATTTTTTTCATGCTAAAACCAGAAGAATTATTACAATATTTAAATCATTTTTACACTCGCCTCACTTATGTCCATATGCGCTGTGGCGTTATTTTAATCGCTGAGATGTATTTGGATGAATGGTTATTGTTCAATTTCAATCGATTACAAAATAAATAAATACAAATAATCAATGCATGTTGTCTGTCACCCAGACAAATATGATGCATGTGATCTTTGAGTGAAGGACCAAGACGTCTTGAATTTCTCAGGTGCTCAAACCTAATGTTAGAAAAAAAGATATCTTGAGTGCCCAATGAACATAGGCCTACACAAATTCCCTAAATGGGACCAAACAATAAGCACATAGTTGCGCCTTTGGGCCTTACAAAACCAAACGAGCTGCTTTTTCTCTTGAGCGCAAAGAAGACAACTCTCATTGAGAAAAATAAACATTTCCTAATATGTTCAATCTATGTCAGACCGTGAGTTCATATGACAGTTGCTGTATAGCAAAGCTCAACGTAAAGCAATTAAACTCAGTAGCACTCGTTTTCGTTTCCGGCACCTGTCACCTGTCCAAATGGGTAGTGTCATATCCGCCCTTAACCAAGTTTGTCTCTCCACATGGATACGATTACTTAGCCAGAAGTTTAGACATTTGTGTTAAGTCACCATATGCAGTCTAGTCTGATACCAGTCCTCTTTGACAAAATACCTGAATCTTAACTGGCTGACCACCTCAACTTCACTCAAAAATCTCAAGGTTTCTCAAACAAGATGTCTTTGATTTTATACATTCCAGAATGTGCTGGGGTGCAAACGCTAACTCAAGACTGCCCATGTCAATTCCTGGTGGCTGATAGGTTGGGTTTACCATTTTGTGGACTATCTATGCTTGTGAACACGAAATAAAGTACAGATGAAAGCAGAAATATCGGTCTTTTTCGTAACCCACACTTATTGCAGGGTGTGTCTAAGTTTGTCCAGTGCAGCAGCCCCTTGATTGTTTAACGAATCAGTAAGTGTTTGCTGACTTCTCCCTGTTAACAGTTCTCCGCCGACTGCGCTTTGATGCCGACTTTCTGTCAGCCGCCGTTTCCTCTCCTGTTATTTACAGTACAGACGGAGGCCTGTGAAACTTTATGACCCTATCGCGTCATAAAACTTTACAGCTTTGCCTAGCACCTCCCAAACGACAATTGTTTCCTGTCTAACGAAACATATGCGAGCGAGAGAAACTCTGAATACAACAGACCCCCACCCCCACCTTTGAAGTGTCTAACTCATTGGATTGAGGACAAGGCCCTATTAATCATAACGTTTTGATGCAAGCATTCCAAAAATATTTTACAGGGCTATTTTGGAAAGAGAAATGCTTCCTGTTTTAGAGCTAAGTCTAAGGGCGAGCCCCCCTTCATACTCTTCACAATGACGTGTACACGTATGCATAGCCTATTCGTGTATTATAATAACTATTCATTTATGCAGCATATTAGTGTAATATGAAACACTTGAGATGGGCGTGACTACCACATGAAAACAAATAACATACCAACAAAACTTAAGACTTACATAAATACAACACTTTGCTGATAAGGTCTGGGTGGCCCGATATTTAAGATATGATTTTAATAAGTACAACTTTCACATGCTGGGAAAGAGGGCCAACTACGACTTTCAATTGCGCAGCAGGCCACAAAGTTGCTACCCGAACAAAACACGTGCCTGTCTCGCATCCCCTTATGATAGCCATCACAGAAAGTTTTCAGAACTGAGCAGTATGCCAAATGAAAGATGCTTGGGGAACCCCCCGGCGCAGCCATCCGAAATATGTCAGATCACTGCGTCGGAGCAGCTAAGCTCCCCAAAGAGACGTGTGTCTACATCGGTTGGCCCCTCCTGCTTTGCCTAGCTTCACTCAACAACAAAACGGCGTTTTATAAATGATAATGTGAACTTTTCTGCTGCTGGCAAGGTATTTGACCACTTCCGCGTCCTAAAGAAAGAGAATGAACATCATTACTCACCCCTCGTTAGTGTGGATAGTCTTCCTGAAGAAGTTCCTCAACATAGTAAGAATGTTTTATATACAAGGTAACTGGAAAGCCTATAACAACTTTAAAGAACAGCTAGCATGTAGAGTAAGAGGGTCTCTTTTTGGCAGAAACCCCCTTTATGTTTCGGTCAACGTGTGTTTTTTTTTACTTAGAAACTTTTGGAGGTTATGTATGCCAAAGGGCCTTAGGCACTGACCCTGAGTGGCTCGTGGGGAACACGTGACACCATTAAAGTAAGTTTTATGGTTCTGCAGGGCTGACAAACCCCTCAATATATTTACATCATACATAATGTTAACTGTCGTGAATCGCAGCTGTTGGCCGCTCTTATCTGGCTGGACGGAAGGGCGCAGGGCGTTTAGTGAGGATTAGCTCGTTCCCTAAGCTCCCGCAGTCTCCTCGTTCGACACCGGCAAATGGCTCCCAGACGGTGCAGTAAGTTAATAATCTTGTTTCTAGAGCTTGTAATGAAATAGACACCTGCCCTTCTGCCACCCAAGGGGCATTAATTAATATCGTAATTTAATGTTTCTTTGAGAAATGCTTGGGTGTTCTCTGCGCTAATGGTGGTCAATTAGTTTCTTAACATGTTGACATTACTTTCCCCCTCACTTTGGAGAGTCTCGTTAATATGTATATTGGATATCTGTAGAATAAGTAGTTTGAGGACCCCTTAGCTCTTCTTTCTGTCCCCCCCTCTCTCGCTCTTCGGCTGTGTGTGTGTGTGCGTGTGTGTGTGTGTGTGTGTGTGTGTGTGTGTGCGTGTGCATGTGCGCGCGCGTGTGTGTGTGTGTGTGTGTGTGTGTGTACGTACATACGTGCACGCGTGTGCGTGCATGTGTGCATGTAGGACAAGGCGATTTGGTTTACCTTCACATACATCTTGGATGCTGCTCTAGTGTGCCAGATGATCATTCTCATTTTAAATAGTACTTGTTTTAAGCAATGTAAAGATAGGTATTTGAGCCATTTCATGAAGCCAATTTCAAGCATTTTTCGTGGCCTGGTCCTTGCTGTAGCATACAGGTTGTTAGAACGCATCGTAGATGGGCTAGTGGATGCATCTCATGCATATGTACATTGCTACGTAATCCAACATACAAAACCTTAACATGGTACCACAACTTCTATGCTGAATTGTGTGTTGAGTAAAGCGTCGATTCATTTTCACATGATAAAAAAATGTATTGAGCATTTGACAGACACAAATGAAATGGACGTATTTACTGTGTTTGTAGCCCATAGGACTGTACAGTCAAATATTAGAAAATAACATCATACATGTATACTCATTGAAATAGCATCGTCTGTCGTTGTCCATCAGCCTTAGTGCAGCAGGCTGAACCATAAACTGTGGTGTGAATGGGAAAAATGAACCTTGTTAATTAATTACCCCAAGTCTTTACTGAACGCTGTGGAACAGATTGCGCAGCTCTGCTATTTTCCGGCCACTGATTTTAACTTATGCAGTCTCAGCTGGATAGTACATTATCTGTTTTTAGTGAGATGGGAAACACGCTGTTCATAAAATTAGCCGACTACATAGCGCTATAACGCTCCAAATTAAGTCCTTAAAGTGGCGCCTTTCCTTAGCCTATGTGTAGCCTAAGAGAAAATAATGGGACGTTTTTGATGGCAAGAGTCTGCCCTGCTCTGAGTTGTATGGGCAGGTGCTTAGCACTACTACTGCATGTGTGTGTGTGTGTGTGTGTGTGTGTGTGTGTGTGTGTGTGTGTGTGTGTGTGTGTGTGTGTGTGTGTGTGTGTGTGACAAGAGAGAGAGAGTGTATGTGACTGTGAGTGTGTGTGTGTGTGTGAGAGAGAGAGAGAGAGGGAGAGAGGATGAACAGTGTGTATTTGTGGTTATAGGGGCGTGGGGATAGGAAGCATGGCAAACTCCCTGACTACGATCCTTGGACCAGTGCTATCTGTATAGCTCAGCTGCTAGCAGGGCCGTAGCAGTAGGCTATGTTTCTTGTCTTTCTGACTTAATCAGTCAATGACCAACTCCAACATTATGACAATTTTCACTTAACTTAAAAATAAGCATTTGCCTTTCATCCCTTTTATGGAGTGGAAAATTCGATACACAACACATACACACGAGAGGCCATCATCACTGTGATTGTCTGCGTAATGCTTGTCTTTGAATGAAATTGAAAAAAAACTACAGCTAATATGATAAACTTTACAAAACACATAAATGGCTGACTGTATCGAATGACATGAAATCATAACACATTCAATCTGAACCAGATAACTCTATTTCGCTATTTCAATGGGAAAATGTTCGGAATTAAGGTCAAGTGATCTCCCAGTCCAACTGCACACTCTACGTGCTTTCAGTAGGCTAGAGTTCCATTAATTTCCCTGACGGGATATGCGCATTCGAAATTGCTATATTATTATCTACAATACCGTACTATGGCAGAATATATTATGATAATCGTTATTAATACAGACTCAGCTCAAACGTGCCCTTTCCTCGCCATTACATTACCACGTGACAGTGGCAATAATTAGCCTCAAAAGGACATGGCCTAGGATTAGGTCCACACCTCCTGCCTTTAATCATACTAAAAGACGTGGGGATAAAGAGGCGCAGAAGCGGCATTAAAATAATATCTTGCATGTTAACTGCCCATGAAGTTTCTTAAATGGTGGTATACCTGTCGACCTGTCGGACACACAGACAAAGCCGTGGTAATGTTGTAGTGAGTTATTACTAATGTGAAGCGTACAGTGCATTGAGAAGACAGTCTAAGACGGTCAGTGATGTCGACGACTGTGTGACACATCTTTGACCACCTGCACGAGACTGAAAAAGTTACCCCACAGAATCAAATATGATCACTTATGTATTACAGATTATTAAAACAAACAAACAAAAAAAGCTCCAACTTCTGCTGTCGGCATTGTGTGTTTACTGGGGCTCATCTTTCAGACGACTTAATTGTGCAGTCAAGCTTCCACTCACTAACGAACTTTCAAATACCACAGACCACTTAGCCTATCTATATTAATTTATGAAGAGTATCTACAAACGTCATACACCCAAGAATCCACATTTGTCATATCCTACCCCCAAGTCTACTATGGCCCAAACTGAAGGCTTAATATCAGGAAAGCCTATACGAAATTGATTGTGTTAATGTCATAACATATGTAAAGAAAGAGCCCTTCAACCACGTCCAAATACACAATCACGTACATACACACAGATTATGCAGTTTCTAACGTTATTACAATTGATTGGATGTACTTCTATCAACAAACTGCATGGGTAACTCCCGCACAGCTTGTAGCCTATTGCAGGCCCTATGGGCTATTTGATTATGTTTGGAATCTTGTGGTCGTACACATGCATTGCAGAGTGGGAGATGTAGGCTACTGGTGAGGTGTATTGATCAGGGAAGGCAAATTCATGAAATATTTACAAAAATGCTCCTTTTAACCTACAGTGGTCAAGTGCGGTTGTTGGATGCTTGAGACGGCCAATATCAAGTGGGACAGATGTTAAACTTGGTTAACTTTAAAACAAAATGCTGTGTGACCATATTAGCAACATTCTGTTGTCGACAAATGTATCTCAACGAATACCCTCTGTCTTTACATGAGGAAATGCAATCAAAGAAAATGAATTTACATACATTCATCTACACATAGGTAAAAGCCATAGCAACACTCATTTATTAGTGTTGATCATGGATTCACAGAATTTCAATTAGCCTATAGCCTACTATAAGACTGATTTAATAATTGGGTTTAGAAAATGACGTGTTAACTGAAGAAATAACAGGCCTTTCAATAGTTAGGGAATTCTTCTTATTACAATGCTCAGCGGAAATCCATCGAAAGTAGCCGTTCCAAATTGGTCAAAAGTTTCGTCATCGATGGATGTAGGGTTTATTGAAACCAGGTATACACGAACCACGCGTTTTTGAGTTGGCCTGATGTATATGTGTGTTTTTTTTATTCATGCAAGGGTCCGTGTTAAAGGGGGGGAACATCCAAAATAGTATGAAAGGTTTACATAACTCAATGTAAACAGAATACTTAGACCTAACTCGGGGCAGATGCATGATGTTTTTTTCTCATTCTGTCCTGAGAAAATGTGAAAATAAATGCAGAATTTGTTTCCTGGATGGCTTCATTTTTCCGGTTTGCGTTATAACTAGTTATTGAACGAGGGGAAATATCTAAATGGCATTTGAGTAAAGACAAATTTCATTGACGATTCTTCATCAATAATTCCTTGGCAGTGAACTATTGGAAGTAGTCAAACGCAAAAGGTGAAACGCCGGTCAAGCTGTCTAACTAATATTAAAATGTGCTCTCAGAGAGCGAGGGAGAGAGTGTGAGGGGGGAAATGAGAGAGAAAGAGAGGAATGGTATGGTGGGGGATGGGATTGTGATGCTCTTCCAAACAAACGAATGAACTTAGAACATAAAAGAGATAAAATGTGAAATAAAAATTACAACAATAAGGATAAAGAAGAGCCAGAGAAATGTGCCACAACATTATTTTCTCCTCATGAAAGCGAATACAGAACGCCGGCCTTCCCTTATCTGGACCTTGTACAATGTTTGTTTGTGTTTTGTCTCGATAAACGACAGTTCACCAATAACATGGTATTGTGGGTTGGTGCAAGGGTTCCCCCTGCTCTTCTCTTCCATTCCAAAGGCCACGCTGGGCTCTTCCCTGCGCGATGCACAGGTTATCCAGCGGTCAGTGGTATGGTAATGACGAACAGAATAAAAACCCTGGGGGACAAAAGAAAGTTATTTTTCATCTCCTGTCACATGGCTGCTTTTGTATCTTCCGTTTTTATTGAATATTTATAATATGTAGAGGCACCCAGGGTTAAGTTTAGGGCAAATGTGAGAGATATGACGTTTTGTTATTTCATCATACTAGTTCAGTTAGTTATAAAGGTGCTCAGTAATTTTCCATTTTTAGCTGTGGTTGGACATACTTCCGAAGGTTTGAGAATAAAAATGGTGCTTGAGACTGTGTCTGGTGGTCTGGTCTGGTCTGAAAACCCCTAATGAAGAGAGTGGCTTCTTGAACCATTTTGTAATTTACGAGCTCTTTAGTTGACCCTAACGACGTCTCAAAATGTTTGCGGAATTTCTCAAATATTTGGCCTATGTTTTCTCTCAGCCTGTGGCCTAGTCTACGGAAATAGCAGAAAGCAACATTTTAAGATGAAATCAAATTTGTGGAAAATGTGTCAGTAGTAATCTATTTCCAGATCGTTCAACAAAGTTCAAACACGTTGGCATTGCATACAAGAAGGCTATGGACTCGTTTTGCTCAAGTATAGCTGAATCGTTTCAATTTTACTTCTAAAACTGATTACTCAAATAATAAATGAAACACATTGAGCTTGTAAGTTGTAAGTGTGTGTGTGTGTGTGTGTGTGTGTGTGTGTGTGTGTGTGTGTGTGTGTGTGTGTGTGTGTGTGTTTTGAGAGAGAGGGAGAGAGAGAGGCAGAAAGAAAGAGAGGTAGAGGGAGGTGTTTGAGTCTCATTTGGCATTTACAGCTATGGACGCTGTGTTCCAAGTCGTCTATATGCACCCTGTAGAACCGAATTTGTGTGAGCAATCAACAACCGCAAATTCGCATCTACGGGAATACATGGGCGATTCCAATACCACCGCTTTGTCAAGCTGTGCTCCATCATATAACTTCTGATATGAGATATGTTTTAGCAGTCAAATTCAACCTGTGCGGAAGACGAAACTGGCGAAGGGGAAAGAGGAGGAGAGAGCGAGGGAAGGGGAAGACTGGTCGAGGAAACCGTAAAGCATGGGAGCGTGTGGGGATCATTGGAGGCGATTGATTTACGGCGTTTTACAGCCCAATAAAACTTAGACAACATTCAACCAGAGGCCTTCGACGTTGCTGGCCGTGCGCGATTCCTATAAATAAGACATGCTAACGTTATGTGTCGTTTTTATTCTTATCCCATAAAAACTGACAAAGCAATGATATCCATTATTTAAGAAGTAGTCTTGTGATGCCGTAACCCGCAGGTCTGCTTCTGAGACTCGTCAATTACAGATGCTGGAGGGATACAGTCTGCAGTCCATCGCGCAGCTATTGATCACGTCCTCCTAACACAACTGCCTCTGCTCTTGTAAGGGTAGCTCTACTGTGGCAATAGACTCACTGACTGTTGTTGCCCCAAAAGCTTTCAGTTACTTTCCTTATTTACGGCCTCTTGAACAACCGCTAAGCGGTATTGCCTTTAACTGGCCCACCATTGTTTTTCTAATTAATAGCAGAATACAATTGGTATCCCAATTTAAACTGATACTGGTAGAATACAAAGTCTTGCTGCTGTTATTAATAACTGCATTTATATTGTCAATTTCGCCACATTTTGGTTGGCATTTTGGTTCCTTTAACTGGGTCAATTTCTTGAGCTCTTGGAAATATTATGTTGTTTTGTCCCGCATTCTTGTATAGGGATTATGCATTAGCGTTATTTTTGTACTTCTACCTGCTGCATCAGCATAGATGTCCTGAACTGTATCATCTCTAAGTTCAGGTCGAGTGATCCGTCTCTCGGTCGCTTTGATATTTTCCCACGCTATGGTATGTCGATTGTGCTACTTTCTACTATTTCTTTCCAGCACATTTTTCGACCTTCTCTGGCTACCTGTGTCCAACAGCTAGGACCACTCCAGCACATGGGCGCAACCAGCGATGGCTACTTAACCCTTATGTGTGCTTTCGGCGATATGCAGAAGCAGGGTCATCGATATGCCGGGCCTCCATTTCATCAAACACTCTTGCACACCTACACAAAGGGGTACATAAAGATTCGAATAAACATTTGGTTCCTTATCCGGGGACTACCTCGTTGGCTGCCATTGGACTGCAGCGTCACGTGGTAAAAGTAACTTTACAGGGTAGCTCGCTAGTAGGAGGGCTTTATGGACCAGAAAAACGACAAAGGTAGAAAAATTATTTTCCACTCCAGAAATTAATGATCATGAGCTCGTATTTGATGGACTCTAACTACATCGATCCGAAATTTCCTCCTTGCGAGGAATATTCACAAAATAGCTACATCCCCGAACACAGCCCTGAGTATTACAGCCGCACGAGGGACACCGGCTACCAGCATCACCATCAGGACTTGTATCCTCCGCGCGTGACCTATCCGGAGCGCCCGTATAACTGTGCAAGCATACCCGAGCCGGAGCCCCAGCGAGGGCATGGGCTCACGCACTCAGGGAGCCTGCTGGCGGCGGGGAAGGCGCAGACTGCTCCACGTGAGCCCCCGCCACCTTTACCCACATCCCCCACAACCCCACCGACAGCACCTCCCGCCTGCATCCAAGCCGCCCCGGAGCTCCCCACCAGCACAGCCGCGACTAAGCTGCCCGTGGTCTACCCCTGGATGAAGAAAATCCACGTCAGTACCGGTAGGCATCAAAATCCCTGTGTTGTTGTTTCCCCTTGCTCTCTCACTCCCTCCTTCACGTGCGTTTCCCCCTTCCCCTTCTCTTATTTTACCTCGGGAGTCTGCTTGAACCAGCCCCGTGCAACGTACGTTGTGAGAGAAGCCCTTTGAAACGACGCATATGAGGCGGATTTACGACTCAGCATTGGCAATTACACCCGCCATAAATTTTATAGCGGAGGCACTAGTCTGGACAGCCGTATTGCCATGTGGCTTTTTCTGTTATGTATGTGTCGGAGGAAAGAGAGAGAGGGCGGATGAGAGAGAGAGGGAGTAAAAGAGGAGGCAAAAAATATCTTAGATTTGTAATGTTGAATTAATAATTTAGCTGCACTCTAAGTGTGAAACGACCGCTCATTATATAGACCAGGCCGAGTCTTTCAGGAAGTGGTTAAATGAAAATAAAGTTGATACCCAATTCACTTTAGATACTTTTCACATTTCACTTCACTCAGAATTTACTATCCTCTTTTTCTTCTGTTTTCCCTCTTTTTCCTCTGTTTCTTTCCTTTCCCCACCTTACCCCTTTCTAGTGAATCCCAATTACACTGGAGGAGAGCCCAAGCGGTCCAGGACTGCTTACACACGCCAGCAGGTCTTAGAATTGGAGAAGGAGTTCCACTATAATCGCTATCTAACTCGGCGACGACGCATCGAAATCGCCCACACCTTGGTGCTCTCGGAGCGGCAGATCAAAATTTGGTTTCAGAATCGCAGGATGAAGTGGAAAAAAGACCATAGGCTACCCAACACCAAAGTCAGATCTTCTTCCTCTTCGTCGTCTACTTCAGGCGCAACCGCCGGGGCCAACACAGCTACCACAGCCGGCAATGTATCTAACAGCGCGGGCTCCAGCACCGTAGCAGTCCCCGAGCAACTCTCTCGGGTTCCCGGGGTCGATCGAGATCAGGATATTACAAGGTTATAGACACGAGAATATTTCAACTTGCGGAAAGAGAACAATGGAATATTTATGGAAATATATTCTTTTTATATGTATATTAAGATATGTTCTTCGTAGTGTTCTTGTGCGTAAAACTGGGTGTCCTCTGAGTCCATAGTTATATAAATATGCATGTTATATAGCATGGATTACTGCGAATACCTAGTGATTTTTTCGGCTATCAGGGTTTATTTATTAAACATAGTAATTATGCCATTTTAATAAATTGTGTTGACTGATACTTACATGGACATTTTGAACAAAAGAGTGTGAGGGATACTATCCGTCTGCTCAATGGCCTACATGCACAATCCTTTTATTTATTTTGCAAACAAAATTGTAGATATTTCTATTGTTCCCCATGTAAAAGATGATTACACGTCTTGCAGGGCTGAACGTACGTAGTTAGTATTCATGTAAAAAAAGTAAAATGTTGTGAGTTTGTTTTGTTTCTGCGCAACCTCCAAAATAAGGCCTCTAATACTGAATAAAAAGGGTAGTGCGTTTTGTGATACTAGTACTGTGATTTAGACTGAATACAAGTTGTTATTGTTAAACAAATGCAATAAAATAAGTTTAAATGTATTTGTGATAATCGTAGTGGTAAATAAAACTGTGAGTGTCAATTAGTTTAGAGTACGCCTGGTCGTCTATTTTTTACATATATATATATATTTTTTTTTTTTGGTATTTGACCTATATGTGTACACAGACCTTGGACCATGTAACGTCTACACGGGCATCAAAACAGCAGAACAAAATACTTTCGAAACCTGAAGTGCTCAATGACATCGGAAAATTGATTGATTGCTTTTCTAACAATAATTCTATTCTTTTACAAGTGAGGGGGCTCCTCACAAGGGCTAAGGGTTTTCCAAGTCATCTCACATGAATAGAAGTTTTGGGGTTCAAGTAAAGGTTAGTAAGTCCCCCATCGGAATAGCTGATAACCTCTGCACCCCTCTTTTGACAGTTTTGCAAGTATACATGTGACTTGCGACTTCATACCGGATTAGAAAAAAAAAATAGAGAGAGAAAATATGATTTGGTCAAGGGGGGTTGAAATAAAAATAAGCTAGATGTATATTATGAAATGTGTGGGCATGTAAATGTAAGTTGATATTGCCTAATTCAAATTGAAGTAGGTTGTGGCTTGGCTACATTTGACATTGTAAACCATTACCAAATACAAACAAGCCCACCCAGTGTGTTTGTTCCCTGTTTAACACCTACTTTGTCTATAGGCTGTGTATCTCTTTCTCTCTCTCTCTCTCTCTCTCTCTCTCTCTCTCTCTCTCTCTCTCTCTGACAATTTGCAATGAACTAGTGAAGACTATCTTTATAGACCAGGTGTTTGTATTGTTGTGTGTACTGTTATGCATTGGACTAATTTCCACAAATCAAATGTGTGACGGTCTTGGAGGCCGGGTGAGAGTCGAATTTCACATAGTCATTCTCTGACAGCGTCACTGTGTTTTTCCGGAATTAGTAAACCACGTTATTATAGATTATGACAACTCCATCTTCTAAAAGGATTGCACACAAACTTACAACTGCATTGCGCCATGTAGGAAATATTTATAGGTTGCTAAAATGTAGTTTTAAAAGTATTAAGAATAGCTAATATGATTAATGACTCAAGTATTCGTGATTGTTGTGATGTTTTAGGCCTAAGATCGAAACGTAAAAACATCAAAGGGACTTTCAATGTGATTTGACAGGATTGAGTGACAAAAAATGAAGCTGGTTAACTGAACTGTAATAGGCCTACCTTAGGACTATTAAGAGTGTGTTGATCCCCTGCTTGTACACCTATACTTGACTGCCCGCGAGCCTAAATGCCTGACTTCTGAATGTTACATTCAGCTAACTTACAAGTTTCAAAATTAAATTCGTCCCACTGACACTTTGGTCTGTGTCTGTTGTTTGGGAAATAGATGGGAAACAAATGCAATCGTTTTTCTTTACCTAAAAAATAAATAAATAAATAAAAACCTAAAACAACACAACAAACTGCATCAGGGATTGGCGGAACTATTCTAAGGCGTGTACTAGCCTACCTAAAGCTTGAATGACACTGACTTTCAGGTTTAAGTGGGCTACCACAGACCCCAACCTGACACAGAAGACATTTTCGTGACCGCATAATCTGACCCTTCAATTTAAACTTCTCCTTACCAACGCTTAGCCTTCCACTCGAGGTTTCAGACGATATGACTGTCTCACATCCCTTTGCAGAAAGCAAATATACTTAGCTTTGTTAAAATAGAAACAATCTGCCTAGCTACTTTCTCTGAGGGAGGGGGCGGGCAAGCGACCACGTTACTAAAAAGTCTGAGTACCATGCTGAAAACGCAGTCGTAGTTCCCAAACACTGCTTTCACGCCCAGAATTTAAAAAGAAGGGATGCTTTGGAATTTTTTGAACAGGCGATAAAGAGGGCAAGGAGTTCACGTGGAGGGCAGGTCCTTTGTACTATTTGGTGTCATCCTTTGCTCGACCTTTACAACGTCGTGACACACTCACTAAAGCTCTCTCGACTTCGACTGTCAGGGTGCGTGCATGTGGGAGGGTGTATTTATGAATGCAAGCTTGCATGACTGTGTGTTTGTGTTTATGTTGTAATGTTAGGATGGCCTTTGGGTTGTTTTGAGGATATCCCATCTTATGTTAATAATGGATACATTTGTCATATGGTTTCTCAGTAGACTCAAATATATCAGTGTGTAACTACACTAAGCCATTCAGTAATGGCATAAATACCTTAAATTGTAATATGCAAGACAAAACAGCCTATATTTATTTAAAGTAATATATTAAGCCACGCAGACTGAGGCAGACATGATTTTACCAGCATCATTCCATTGACTGTTGAGGTGGTTAACTTGGATGGTCTCTTGCATCTCTCATCAGACTTTTATCTTCATGATATTCATCAGTGTATGAGAAGGAGTAGTAAGTACAGCTTAATAGAATGTAATGCCAGAATGCTATTGCCCACAAGAGAGCCGTTCCATGCGTGTGAGCCATCAGATATGCACTATAACTTACTGAATGGCCTAGATGCAAGGAGCCCTATTGATATCTACAACATTAGTCGGTTAGTTTGTAAACACATACATTGTTTGTTTTCTTTGGGAATCGCCATCCTGTGTTGTCATCGTAGCACCCTAGCGCCGCTCTGACGTCCCTAACTAATGCCCAGTTAATGTCCTGCTGGTACGTTTAATTGTGGTCATTTCACATAGGAGCCTGATTGAGACCTGACATCACACCATCACACTCCACGAATTGTCCTCGCTCTGTCACAGGTACAGCAGCTGAGTAGCTATCAGAACTGTGTACGGCAAAGTAAGCAGCGGACGCATGCTATACATGTTGAGATATTTTTTTTTTTTTGCCAGGCCACACCGTGCAATAGGCTACTTCTCTCTGCATGCATCTCTCTCTTCTGTCTTTCTTTCAGACAGAGAGAGAGAAAGGGAGAGAGAGAGAGAGAGAGAGAGAGAGAGAGTTGGGAGTCAGAGTTTACATCATTAACTGAGCTTGTGATCGATGCTAATATAAGTCAACTGTGTTCATATAGGGAAAAATAATCAATAACTATAACCACCATACCTGCATTTACTAATGAAAAACGAGAGTTACCAAGTTAGCAAGATAATTGATGATGCCTTCGATACATAAAGTGTGCATATCACAATACACAAACAGTTGTCAATGGATTGGAATACATCTTTATAACCGTCCAATACGGCATCTATGTTCATCAATTTAAGTTTGCAGAGGCGCATCAGTAAATACCCTTCAACCAGGACGCAGCTAAAAGGCTGAAATGACTATTTGTCATCTAACTGTGGTCTTTTAATAGATAGACTACAAATGCGACTGTGGTTACATTTGGATCATGCACATAGTAAAATATCATTTGAGCAACAGGGGCAAGGGCAAGTTAGAAGACATTTTTCTTTTCATTTCTGAGACTTACGTAAACAGATGTAGTTACAGTAGGCCTAATGATAAAATAATACATTTGAAATAAATATTATTTTATCTTCACGTGTTTTTAGTTTGAAGGGTTATGAGCTCTCAAAGTTAAACTAGATTGATAACTTGAATAGGCTCTAGTTGTTGACATCGGTTTCCATATGCAGATTTATTTACTTCTTAGCTTCCCAAATGTTGTATCGTGTGTGTGTGTGTGTGTGTGTGTGTGTGTGTGTGTGTGTGTGTGTGTGTGTGTGTGTGTGTGTTTGACTTGCCGTATTAGGTTAAGTGCAAGTCTTGCGATTTTCTCCGTTTGCAAGACAACGATAAATATTTGTAGTACCAATGAAGTGTTTACTTGTGAGCTGGTGTCTGGCGACCGGGAAGGTCACGACCCTACTTGAGATAGGAGGGACACTTAAAGCGAGAGGAAACAGAAGAAGCGCTAGAGACCCCTTTAATGGTGACATCGACCACTGCACTTGGTGTAGTGACTAGTGTCTGATGTTTAGATGCAACGTTGGGAGAGCCCACTGTACTATTTCACCACTGGAGTAGTCATTTATTCGCTTTTTCTTTTGTTTTGTTTCTTTAATTAAAAAAAAGTTCTGAACATGCTGTTGAATAAAACGTGCGTCAACACGACAAAAATGCATGCGAAAATGCTCATTTGTAAATCAGGCCATATCTGGAATAGTTTCAAGTACAACATTCCTTTGCAACACTTTGATTTATGACATCATTTTAAAGCACGTTTTAAGTTCTTCCGCCCTTCCCCATCTTGCACAGCGCTGGGGAGAGTCTCCAAGGGGAAAAAACGTTAAACTATCGACAGTTTTTAATACGCCTTTTTTCTGTGTCTATGTTTAAGTTTTGTATTGCCACAACACCTTTAAACAGAAATAAGCATGGTAAGAATGCGCTCATTTGGTCTTTTCTTTTCGTTTTAACAAAAGAAGAAAAGCGTGAGGGCTAGAGCTCATACAGGAAGGCCTAAGCGTATGTAGTGCATATGTATCAACGCCCATGGTAGCAGCCTCGCAGAGTTGAAACAGAGGTCGCCTGACTATTGAACAGAGGAGGGAGGGCATTCTCAATGGCGACGTGCTATAAATCTAGTCGCTCTCTTATTCAAACTCTGGAGAACAGCAGATGTTCCCCTCTCGCCAATGGGTGCGCGCGTGTATGCGTGCTTGAGTCTCTGTGTGTGGATATACATGCGCGCGTCTGGCAGTTTTTAAGGGGGGAAATCAACGTGTTTGTGTGTGTGTGTGTGTGTGTGTGTGTGTGTGTGTGTGTGTGTGTGTGAGTGAGTGAGAGAGAGAGAGAGAGAGAGAGAGAGAGAGAGAGAGAGAGAGAGAGAGAGAGAGAGAGTGTGTGTGTGTGTGTGTGTGTGTGAGTGAGTGAGAGAGATTCGTGCCACCTTTGGGCACTTGCTTCTAAATGCATCGGTTTTGACATGACAGAACCTGCACAGAGAACTACGTGCCTGTACCTCTAAGGTGGCTCCCACTTGTTATGCATTCACAGTGAACAAAAATGTTTTCTATGACTATTTATAGCTATTCATGATATTGTTCGAAAATGTATTATTAAGTCATTAAGTGAATTCGTTGGTTTCAGAGGATGCATATTAAAAACACATGCAACGCAAAAGGCTTACAGTTATCGAATGCCCTGTGACTTGCAGCAGAATTTGAAATTGTGCTTTTATATGAACATATGACAGGCATGTTGGTATTTACATCAAGAGGCCTCAAGTAGACAGAGGTCTAGGCTTAGCCATTTTCGTGGTGTCTTCTACAGCGCATGCATTGCGGGTGGCCGTCTGGGTCCAACCAAGGAGGTGTGGGTGCATACAGGTTATGCCAAGCACATAGTTCCTTCACCTTTCAAGTACAACACATTTTTCTTGCTACATTTAGTAAAAAGCCACAATCTTTAGGTGGCTGCACTGCTGATTTTGTTTAGCGACTTTGTTACAGTCCTCTTCATACCACAGAGTAGCCTAACGCTAGTTTCTTAGTGTGTTCGGGAGGAGAATTAACTTTAACCTCCAATCCACGGCCCCACAGGTAGGCTAATCCCTAAGAAATTGTCCATATTTGCATTTAATCATGAAGGCGAATTGACGCTATGGTCCAAAGTTATTAACAAGGGGAGACAACATTGAAGGTAGGCTACAGTGCCACAGGAAGGCTTTGTATAACAATGAATGCTATATAACACTAAATAGCCTACTGTGGGGAAGTAGGCGTTGAACAGATTAATAACATAGGCCTATACCTACAATATAAAACCAAGACATACAACACAATTCATTAATATAAAATACTGAATAATTGTGTGATTAGAGTGGGAAATTTGACGGAAAAGTTAAATAAAATCATCATGCTGTACAATTGTGTTTGGTAATTAAACTCAAATAATTATATTGGTATAAAATAGGCATAAAAATGATCAAATTAAGCATGATTATAAGATGCAGCAATGTCGACTCGATACCATCAAATGTCAAGTTTTTTATGTATTTATTTATTTATCTTACAAATGTGATCGCATGTAAAATTTGTAACAGCATCGTGCTCAACCAGCGAAAATTTTCCTCTACGCTGATGTAGGAATCGTCTATGCTCTGTCGACTCCATCTTTTCTTTTCTTTCTCTTTTTTTTGAAACTCGGCGTTGTTTACAGCAACAGAAGGCAATGGAGTCATAAATCTTGGGCTGACTCCGCCGAGACGAGGCCATTTGTATGCATGGATCCTACCCCAGCCTGTACCTTGCCCATTCACATCTCTCCAGCTCCCTGCCTCTCCCAGTCTCCCTTTCGTCTGATCTGCCCTCTGAAAGTCATCAGATATGGCTCGGATTAGGGGGAGTATAGAGCTAATTACGGATCGGAGACGATTAGCACGGCTGAAAAAAGGATCGTATGGGTATAGGCTACATGCATCTGCAACACTGGTCAGAATTGCAACAGCAATTTGCTTTATGTTTTTACTTTTTCTTAAATTGTGCAGTGCTTGGAACATGGCGTTGCTAGCCGCGTGTGTGTGATTTTAAAAAAACACCTCCTTAATCGTGTGCAGCCTCTTCTCTTCCCTTCATTTTTTTTCGTGTATTGATGCTTCTGCTTGGCTCTGCCGAGACGGCCTCCTCCTCACAGAGAGACATTGTAATGGTTTGACAGGGAGAGCTAACGGTGCGAGCGTTGCGAGCGAGGAGAGTAAAAATTGATTTATTGCCGTCGCTGCGGTTCATCCAGAGTTCACGGAGCTGCCTGCTCGCTAGAAGTGCAGCAGCCGGGAGCTGTAGTCTTGGTGCAGGAGAGGAGGCAGAGAAATCAACGACGCTGTATGCAATATTCTGCATACTTTGTTGTGATTTAACAGTGACTCACATAAATAAACTAATAAATAAATACACAATACTAGTATAATTAATATTACCATTATTATTATTATAATTATAATTATAATTATAATTATTATTATTATTATTATGTAGCCTAGAAGTGAACATTTGTCTCTTAGCGATCTCCCTAACACATCCATTTCAGCAACACCACTAATTAATGTCTAGCCTGTTATCTAGTAATACTAGGGGTAGTACAAGTACAACTGTAGTAGTAGTTGTTGAAACCTTGTCCAACAGCATTCATTGATTTGTGGCTGTATTATTTGGACCCTTTTTATTAGACTGTCACAACCCTAGGGTTCAGACAGGTATTTTACCGTGTCAAACCATCGGAGATGCTAGTGAGAACACATATCAAGGGGTAAAAAAAATGCATAAAAGTTTTGCTTTGGACGGGTATCCCGGAGAGGGACGGGCCCATAGATTCCACTTGAATGCGGAGAGGTTTATTAGCTAAAGATGTAAAGATAATGAAAGAATGTGAAAAGTGAAAACTCAGCTCTACATTCTCACTCCCTGGCCTTTCCAGCCACTACATTTTTAAGTATATCGTTAATAGAAAATAACAAGCCCACCCAATTTGTATGCTAATGCTCATCATCAATGACACACACATTATACATAATGTATGTTGTCATTTGATATGGAAGACACATTTGTCATATTTCACAAAACTTGCAAGCGCATATTTTTAAACCATAAAGTATAACGTGTTCTTGCTAATATGTTCTTTGCTTAAGTAGAACTTCAGTGTCATGGGTCTAGTACCCAGGAAGAAGGCATAGGCTACTGATTAAAATATGTACATGGATAAAATCATTCTCCAAATCAACACAAGTCAATTTGATCAATAACTGTAAATCACAACAGCACATATGCAAACACCTTGACAAGATTTAAATTCACTCATTTTACTGACACCCTTATCCAAAGTCACTTACAAATGGACTGAAAATCAAGCTTCATTGCAAAAGGTGCCCTTATGTGACAAAATAGTGACTGTACGACTTTCAGACTCCTTAGAAAATATGGGGATTCACCTGTGTTGGTGTTCCTTAATACCTATCATAGACATTATGCACTGTTGTGCGTATGATCGTCGGTAGTTCGTTCTAGAGTACTTGACCCATGCAGTGTGCCAGGGCAGCAGATAAGCTTGATTTACCAGGGAGTGTGCTCTGTCATTATCTATTAAGAAGTAAAACCTGTTGCATACCAACTGAGTAGTTCAACCACTCCCACTGTCTACAGCAGTTCACTACTACAGTTCACCAACTTTGTTTTGGTTTTAGTATAGATGCCCCTTGTAGTTACTATTTGAATTTCAAACACTTGTAGAATAAAGAATGGAAATGTTGAGATACTCATCTCGTTCATCAGGTCTGATTATCCCATTGCTACCCAATCATATTAAATAACATGCTGCGCTCATTTACAAGTCACTATCAGAGCCATTCATCTTATTAATTTACATTTTTTTTTTAATTAATAAAAATAAAAGAATATATATATATACATATACATATACATACAGGACTATAACTCATCATTTGACCATCTAAAATGAAACACACAGCATTGGAGAGTTGGACAAACGGACAGATAGAGAGACACAGTACAGTACTTCATTGATCCCCGAAGGGAAAATAATCTGTTGCTATTACAATTCACACCAATCACAAAGACATACAAAAACACACTCAATGAGGTAGGTGAGAGAAACACATCAGGCAAAGAACACAGATACAAACACACACAAAAATGCTTAACAAACAAACAACACCAACAAGCACGATCCAATCTAGTCTCTGGCTCTACTTAGGATCTGTGTGGAGCTATGGGGGACTGAAGCTGCCAGATCGCTGCATGGGCTTCATATTCATATCGAGTAAATATCATTAGGTTACAGAAATGGAAGCACACCAAAATGGGCAAGATAGATGGTTAACGGGATGTCACCGCCGACCCCGTTGCAGCTTATGTGAACCTAATATGGATTGAAACTGTAGCTTCTCTTTAATAATGTGAAGCTAAATGAGATTCTTTAAACCTCATTATAAGACTTGGGCATATGTGGCATGTGCTCAGTCTGTGGGGTTAGCATCTCTCTCCCTCAACACCCCCCCCCCCCCCCCCTTTTTTTTTTGTGTTGGAGAAGGCGAAAAGGCTTGAAGGGTAAATTAAATGGAGATCATATCTGCAGTGGAAGGCAGGGTCAACGTGGGGTTGACATTCTCCTGCACAACATCCATCACAGGGAACAGACACACCAGCAAGCACAAAGAAAGACAGAGAGAAAGAGAAGGGAGGGAGGGTAGGAGAAAGAGTGTGTGTCTGTTGAGAGTGTGTGTGTGTGTGTGTGAGGGAGAGAGAAGGAGAGAGAGAGAGAGAGAGAGAAAAGAGAGAGAGAGGCAGGCAGAAACTGAGAAAAAGGAGAGAAAAAAACAACAGGAGAGAAAGACAGGTAGAGAGAATCGAAGGAGCGGCGTTGCTTTGAAACCCATTATGTGCATCAAGCATCCACATACAGCTTAATTAACTCCATCTTTGTTCAAACCTGTTTGATTATTATATGCATACTGTGTTATGCATTTATGCTTTATATAGATTGTTGCATACATGCTCATCAATGCTCAGAGCATACGCTGCAATGTAAAAATAATGCCAAATACAATTCTTCCACCAACAACACTACTAACTAGTAACTACAACGTGCATCACTTCAAAAGTGCTAAAGAGATTTATTTCAATTGGAACGCCTCTGCAATTATGGCATCTTCTTAATAAGTGTTTTTACAAGCCTTGTGTGCAACAGGCTGTGAGCCATATCAGTTACAGCCATGACTCCAGGAGATCTGTGTACTTGCTCAGGATATAATAAGATAGCTGTGCCACACAATTTCCTGGTGAGCACAACATGTAATTATCCAGTTTTGATTATTTGATTGATCTGTAGGAAGGCAAAGAAACTGGTGAAGAGATATATTTCAGAATGGTTAGTGAAGCAGAAGCACCCTATGCCTTGTCAACATTTCTAATGTGCTTGTAAATAGTGATTGATAACTGAGGAAATGATTATTTCATTATACTTTTTCCTCACACTTCTGACATGTAGCTACAACCTACAAATTAATTTAGTCAAAACTTTTCATCCAGGCATCAATCACAAAAAACAAAAAACTTGCACTGAACCACATTTGCAAATGATTTCCCCACATTTCCTCGTGCTTATGAAATTGATTTTTTATTAATGTGTTGTTGTGCTCAAAGTTATAGGCTAACCTTGGTTTAACCAAATTTTTATTCAAATTCACACCTGTGGATAGTCATTTGTGGTTGGAAACCTTTTTAACTAAAGGTCTCCATCCATGCACAAGGTATCACTACTCCTATATCCTACATCCAAAAATGTAGCTGCTGTTTTTACATTCAAATAAAATTCAAATAAATTATTTACCTCATAAAGACAACATACAATTACATTATGCTAAATAATAATGAGTGATTTTATGGAATAAATAAGATTAAGAATAAGATAGATGAAATAAGATAGATGAAAAAGCACATGTCTTGTATCCCAAACATCTTGAAATGACTTTTTTCATGCACAGTATTGGAGATTGACGCCATCTGCACAAGTTGTCTCAAGGGTCAGTTTATGGCTCATATTTATAGTGTTCAACGAATCTGTGTGTAGTTTCTTTAACAATGAAGTGGTCACGTTTGTTTGTATAATTGCTTGTTTTGAAATGTTACAAATGTTGTGGTAGAATGCATGGCATTATAGTCTATGGTTTGTAAAATACTCACATTAGTGATTTTGTGCACCCATTAAGTTTGATGAAGCTACCGCATCTTAGCTCATATGTCCTTTCCGGATGGTCTACAGTATGTTGCATTGAAAACCTCATGAAATCTTTGATATTGCATTTAGGTAGGTGCTGAACTGTATAAAAGTAAATGTAAAACTAAGATTAATATTGCAAATGAACCATGCATGGATTCAAATTCTGTGTGACTGTTATCTGTCATTACACTGGCAAATGATGTGCCCTTAGAAATGTTTGCATATCTCTGTCTACTTAAAGTTTAGTGCTTAAGCGCTCTGTGATTCAAAGCTCAATACTGATTACAGTGAATTTCCATATCAGATAATGTACCATAACTTGAGATCTGCCCAGGTTATTGACAGGAAATGGTTTTGTAATAGTTCCTCTTACCATAAATGCATTGCTTCCATCTCATTTATGCCTTACCTTTGAGAAAGGTCAAAACACAAGTCACTAAATGGGAAGTGTATGTAAATTGAATTTCAGAGGTTCATATTTAACCCAAGAGAACACAAATCTCTCCACAGAAATTCAATTTGGCGCCCCAAAAAATGAAATTTGACATGAGCACTTAGGTGATCTGCGAGTGCCTGGAGAGTCTGTTTTAGCTCAGACAACAGGTAGCTGTCATCCGTTAAGATTACTTACGCCACACTCTGCCTTAGGACACTCCTTGAACCCTACAAATTTGAGGCAGAACTCCCACAAATGGAATGAGAAAACCTTTAGACAGGAGTCCCCACAGAAGATTGAATAATGACGGGAGAGTAAAAGTAAAATATAATAAACGTGCTCGTGCGTTTTGGAGGCACGTTTGCTTTTTGTGATGTGAATTGTGGACAAATATGCAGAAATGTGGGTTTAAAGATTTACACAATGTCTTGTGTAACATGCCACATTATGCATGTACACACACACTGCTATTGAGGGTGAAAATGCCGCGAGGCTTTGGATGCCTGTTTCTCCTCCGGCTCATCCTGTTTACATTCTAGTTCTTCTAGTAGCGTTTCATTTACATTGCTCTCTATAGAAGCCTGAACACTGCCTGCTGTTGCCCCCACCATGGTAACTGATACAGAATTATTCTCTGCAGTTGATGTCTATATTTAGACAAAAAAAAATCAGGTGCAATAATGATACGTATATGAAGGTATACATCTTGTGCTACACTTTTTCCCGTGACACCAGAGTGCCACTGCGTGTTTTTCTTTTTCTTTTTTTCTAGCGCTATGTGCAATTAAATGCTGTTAAAGCAAAATTGAATCTGCTGATGCTTTATCATGACGGATGAAAAATATCCCTTGAAAATAGCTTAGGTGTGCAAAATTCCGACTTGGTGTGCCTTCTGGTCCTTCATGTCCTGTGTCTTATGTCTTGTTTCCTTCTGCCCCCTTTCCTCCCTTTCTCCGTGGCTTTCTCTGCCTTTCTAGGTGAATGGTCTTCATCGGGAGCACTCACACTTGCCAACACGGACATGGGAAGACCCAGTTACCATTCAGAGCACCGCCCCCGGATGACACCGTCCTTGAGCGGGCAGGGCGCGGACAACAAAAGAAGCAGGGAGAGAGAAAGAGAGAGGGCACCATGTGCCACCATGTGCCAGTGTCTTCCCTCTAGATGAATACTGTGCCAAACCGCTTCATGAAACAACACAACTGAGGTCTTAAAGTTGTAGCGATGATCGATTGTGCAGGGTTTGTATGTATCTGTAGGCTTTACTACACAGATCATGTAAGGGCACCACGGGAAAAGACTCAAAATAGATGCATTTAATGGGACTTTGAAATTCAACATATGACATGAAATTCAACATATTCCCAGAAGCATGGTCTAAGCATGTTGTGAGAGGTTTCCTCATCAAAAGAATACTGGAGAGCCAATAATTCAATCAAATCTCACATGGGCAATTCAGACATTATTGATATTGCAATACTATTGATATTATTGACACTAGCTTCAGAGGTCAAACTTGTATGCAGCTCAACAGTTGAGACGCCACAACTAGTCGACGGTTGCTCTGAGCACGCAACACAACTCTGAATATATTTGAGTTGTAAATGCATATGGGTAAATTAAGCAAATAGTAAGCAAATATGAGTAATGACATCATCCCAACATGATTTGGACACACTTGGCCACAGCACGCTTCACGGTAACCTCATGCGAACTCCGTCTCACAGGGCAGAAGGCAGGAATGCTCCCTCAACACACGGACGCTGGCTTGCTACAAGCTGTAAACTTCCTCGAGCAATATACTGAACAGTTATATAGCTTCCTGTAGTCTATAAGGGCCACCCTTTAAAACTTTATTAGCTTGTAGGCTATTAGTCAACATCTCGTTCCAACTTGTTATGAGGGCCCCTTTAAAGTGAACGACAAGAGTGTTGCATCACGTTATGGGAGTATTAGAGGCTGAAATTCACATGAAGTAACACATTTAACAGCTTAGCCTTTGGGCGTTTAATATCGGTAGACACTGATATTTCACGTCAGACCTATTAATCAACCTGGCCTATTAATCAACCATTTCTGTCTGAAGGGCGTGAATACGACAGAAATGTTTTCTTTAGAGTTAAGAACTCCTTGCAAGTATTTTGACATTTAAAAACAGCAGAGCACTTTGCAGGCTAAATATGGAAACTGATAGAACCAATTTAGCAACATGTCGGGGAACTAAGTTCTTCAACTGAGTATCTGCTGCCATGCTATGCAGCAGATAACACTGGGACCGTGATTAGGCTTACCCAGTCCCTGGCTGAAAAAGCACTGGACAGACCTACGGTTTGACTGATTAATCTCAGTCTTTTTCCTACATTAGATTTTCCACCTCAGAAGAACCTGCTAAAAGTTTATGTAAGAGGGCAAGTGAAATTTTAACAACCACAACCTGTGAAGTCTTAGCCCTCATCAGTGACCACTGCCGTCACATTGAGTGAGTGAGAATCTCAGGGGGGTGACAAATTACAGGACTAACTCTCAACTTTCCACAGGGTGGACATGCACAGGCACAATGGCATCTAAATGACACTTATTTAAACAGGGAAAAATGTGCAGACAGTAAAACTACACAACTGCTGCTGCATATCACACCTCTCAATTGCACTCTTATGTGGCAATGTGATCACTACTCTTGCCACCTCGTCTCTATATTGGCTGAGGAGGGATGCACCTGTTACTATGGTTACAAACATTTTGGTAGCTCGGAAACCAGTGTGCAGCTCGGAGTGCAGCTGACGGAGAGAATGTCTGGAAGGTTACTATGGTTTCCTTTTAATGAAATAAAGTTTACATGATTAACCTCAAGAAATCTGTTTACATTTTATTTCATTTAACTGCTCTGTCTTGCAACTCCCCCTCACTCTCATAATTAGCAATATCACTGCTGATGTCACAGAAATAAGAGTTTACTACTTAATGCTTATATACGGTCAAATAGCATGTTATTTCTGTTCTCCTTAATAGTCAGCATCAGAGAGAAGCACTTTATGATCACATGATTAGAATTGGGAACGTATTGTAGGGCTGCATTTGCTAATACAATGGTTTCACAAACGTAATGATATTTAGTAAATGTAGAGACCCACAGATGCCCTGCTAATATGTTTTCTTCTATAATGCAGTGAAAGAGCTCCACATAACATATAGCCTATTCTCTCTTACCGGTCAAATCTAATAAAGGTGTGCCTTTTAAGATAACAATGATATTTCATCCAGAGCCATCGCAAACATGACTACTCGGTGAATGCTGCCTGCATGCACACAGCAAGTAATATCTGCGATCTGGTTTTAAACAGACAGTCAATGTCTTGGGCATTAGATCTAACTCAAGCAACTACCTTGGAAAATGTCTGATAACCTCCTCAGAAGAGAGGCGAGCTGGAAGACGATCTAATTCAGCAGGGGAGTCAGGCTGAGACACAATGACCGTCAAACCAGCCGAGGGATACTACTTAATACGGGCAAGCCTCCAGCCATTTGAGCAATTATGTACATAAAGTTAATAACTGGTCACTGTTAAATTCTTACACCTGGTGGGAATGTTGTGGCTCGTATCCATGTCTGAAAGGTAGGTTACTACTCAGTGATTCTCAGTAGTGACCTCTTTAGTTAGGAAAGGAGGTCACCCAGGACCTCATGCTGCTGAAGTGGGAGCGCATAATAGTTCAAGGTCAGGAAACAATGAGTGTTATTCAAATGTTAATAAAGGACCGGACAACGATGCCCTCAGCAGGCCAGACTAACTCAAGCACTACACTCTAGACTGCTACAAGGACTGTATGCCACTTGCAGGCACTGAGAGGCCATTCAACTACTACAGTTACCAAATAGCATGATTTCTATGAGATGCCGTACATTGCACTAATATTTCATTCAAGGTCATATTCGAGATCGAGAGTGATGCATTTCTGCATCACATCACAGTTGTGGTGAATGAAGATCCCTGAAGTGTCTCAGTAGAAAACGCTTAAACACTCAGTTACACTTGCATCCTTTTTTTTGTTCTTTATGAGCGTGAAGCAGTAGCCTAAATAGACTTTAAGCCAGTAAATTCTCAGGTCAGACAGAATAAAAACAGGAAGTAATATTATTTCTTTCTAAGCGAGACAAGTGTCTGCGAGGGAATCCCTCTGAAAAACAAGTTTCTTTTCAGGCAAGAAAGACAGCAATCCTCTTAGAAGAAAGATAATAAGTATTAAGGGCTGCTTATACATTCCATAACAGTAAAAAAATATGATGCTGCTAAGGATAAATTGAAGCATTGTGCACACTGACATTAATTAGTCTAATTCAAGTGAAGAACATATGTGTATTTAAAGCTATACCGAAAGCAAAGTAGACCTACCATTTTAATTGTAAATAATTGGGAAGTTTATTGATCGTGTCAGTTGTTACTGATAAAGGAAAATAAATAGCAAAATTATGTTAGTCCTACATGTTGCGGTTAAGTGCACAAGTCAAAGAAGCCTACACGTCCTTATGACTGTACAATCAAAAATATCTGAAGAGGCGTTCCTCTGTAACAGAATACAAGAGCAGAAAATAGAATATATGGAGGGTAAAAATGCCACCCTGACTATAGTCAGTTTAAATAAACAAATCACACAAATCTAAATCTACACACACACACACACACACACACACACACACACACACACACACACACACACACATTCACAAAAAAAAACACAAAACATTATATTTGAAAGTGGAAAAACAAATACACAAATATTTTCATTTGAGTCATGGTGTTTATCCTCCAGAAACCATAAAAAGGCCTGAATAATGCATAAATATGCAACAGCAAAGGTACCACACATCTTAACACAATTGAGCACGTCAAACATGCAATACCGTACACTCAGAGCACCTCACAGAACAAAGTAATGAGATCATCTCGCTCTGTGAATGGGCGAGTTCTATCCAGAAGTCAGGATGGATACCATGAAGAATACTGGGAAACGAGATACTCTCACCATTACACCTGAACATGTCTACTAAGTCTTCGACACTAGCACGGGTAATTGACAAGACAAATACTCAGCAATGACCTTTTGTTCTTTGCTAGCTCCCTTCATACCTATTCAGATTTATGTCTGGGGATAATGTTCCAGCACAGCCATTACCACTATCTTTTGGAGCTGCAAATGTCGACCAGTGATCTTGACTGCTGACCATCTCAGAAACTTCTGTCAGATTATGAATGATGACTGACACTATCTCGCCCTGTGATGCAACACAACTTCCTCAGCCTCATCAGAGCGAGCTTATCCTGAGAGGGGAATTAAAGAATGATATAAAAACAGCATTTTGTTTTTCATGGCTGAGGGGGCGGCTACTTGTCAAATCACACATTATGTGATGCAACACAGAGTGGTGGAGGACTGAAAGGATGATCTGAAAAAGCAGTCAGGAAATAATTAGCAGGTGCTGATACGTTTATGCAAAGCAACACACACTAACCACTAAGAGATCTTTTACACTGTGAACAATGTTGTGCATGTGCAAAAATATTTCAACGTCCACTTTCTTATCCCAGACTTAGGAAAAGTGACTTAAAATAAATGTGTGATAATTCATGGATTTATCACACCAAAATTGTCAGAAAAAAACTGTGCTTTCAGGAATAGCAAAAAAGCTCTATTATATCAAGTATCCATACTCTAATTTGCAAAAAGAACCAATTTTGTTTTAAAGCAGGCTGCTTCCAAAGTCATGACATCCGATGCAGGGTGTTTGAAAGTGGATGCAGTGGTGGTTGCGCTAACCTCTGCTTCAGTGAGTCTTTGATCAATGGGGCGCCTATGAAGTTTCTTGTAATGTTGTTCAAATTAAGCATGTGCTCCGATGTGTAGAAGTCTGCTGACAGCGCAAGATGTGAGCCGTTTAAAAGTAGTGGTGGCAAAACTTGTCATTATGAGGTATGTGCTCGTTATTACTTTCCCATAGTGATGCAGACATTGTGTTATGGCAAGGAGTAATGGAGTGGAAAGCTGGCTTTGAAATCGGAGTTTAAAGTCTTCATGAAGGGGTTGAAAAAGAGACCCAACTCAGAACCAACAAAAATTAGGTTAAAATGAGACCCAGCTAATGGGCATTATAGGGTCAATAACAGCAATTACAAGTTTACTTAGCCAGTGATGATGCTCCATAATCTGTGCCCTGTGACGCCAATGATGTCTGTGCACAGCAACAGTAAAACACAAGGGAAATGCAGGAAAGTGCCATTGACCCGGTCTAATGGTCTCTTAAAACCGGCATCACCACTCTTAAAGCTTCCCCCGGCTGCATGCTACAGTATGTAATGACATTTTTTACTGCCCATGCTTAAACCACGGTGTTTCACCTGGCAATAAACAAAGCACCTGCTAGGAGAAATACAGCTAAGAAAATGCATCATGTACACTACTACACGACACACCTCCACTGATCAAATAAAAACGTAATGCATGCCAGTTATAATTGAAGTTAAAGGAGAAATCTGCCGATTTTTTCTCATAGATGTCCATTTCTCAAGGTCCCCGACTACAGGTACTGTTGGTACAAAAAAAAAAAAGCAATCGTTTTTACCTAGCTCGAGTTGCTACATTCAGCAGCTAATGCAGCCAGTCAGCTACAGCACTACACTCTGGGGTCCTGGGGGCAGGACAGGGAGCTCCCATGAGTATGCACGTCGTGCTATTGTAGTGCACTTCCTCTAACGAAGAGATACACAGACGTGCAAGACCCCATAAGTGACGATCACTCTACGAGTCGTGCTGGTGACCTTTTCAGTGGTGAGGCCGGCCACAAAGTCATCATCAAGAGCATCAGCAATCTGTTCATCAGTGTTAACAAGACTCCAATTCCGTGCATTCAAATTAGCACAAAACAAAGGGCATGGCTTTCATGTTATGTAATCTGTTTAGTATGGGCCAATCGTGATTGAATCACTATAATTGAGTGCTAATCTATAATGTGTTATTGGTGACTCACACAAATATGCATCCAAATACAATCAGGCATACACCCCCCCCCCCCCCCCACACACACACACACATACACACACACACACACACACACACATACACACACACACACACACACACATACACACACACACACACACACACACACACACACACACACAATTACACACACACACACACACACACTGAAACAAACAGTTACACACAAACACTAACACACACACTAACATACCAAATTGCTTTTTGACTGGTTTTGGTGGCCGGGTCACCAGAGGGCCAATACATCTTCATAGCATTCCTATAAGGTAAAATACTCACGCTCCCCTGTCCTACTTGTGAAGCCACCATGGCTTCCAATTGGACACGCCACAGAAATGCACAGCTATTTCTGCTGCCTCAGTGCGCACTTTGCCACATTATCCCCCTGGAGTTCAAATTGCTCTCTGGTCATCTATTGTCCCCCTCTTTGCTTTTCAGGTTAGTCAGCTATGCCCTCTCTCTTCGACAGGGGCCCAGCCACAGACAAACACTTCAGAGGCTGGTTTACTGGAAGCAATTTAACACAAAATGGCATAATCTAAATTATATATAAACCATTATGGCCAACCTAGCAAGAATGTTGAATTTGAGATTAGCGCACATGCTCAGGAGAGGACAAGTTTCTCCCTCTCTTTTTTCCCCTCCTTCCCTGCCTCTCCCCCTCTCTTCCTCTCACAGTTTCTCCCCGTCTCTCACTCTCTGCCCCTCTCTTCCTCAGTCTCTCTCTCCCTCTCTCTCTCCCCCTCTCTCTCTGGGGTATAGGCAGCAGCCAGCAATGCTGTTACTGCACGAATTCAACCGAGGCCACATCCATCACGGCGCACGCTGAAGGAGGGGGTATAATGGAGAGGTTGGCCTGCCGATGGCCCCTGTTTGTGACTGAGGCAAATGCCAAGTCCGCTCTCCGTGCTTCACGCCGCACCATTCTAATTCTGTTATTACTGTCACGCCACGATTAATCACGAAGCACAGTGGAGAACAAGGCCGACACACACACACACACACACACACACACACACACACACACACAAAGAAGAGAGAGCTTTCTTAATTAGACTCAGCGCAACACACCAACCGACGCAGCCTCCATCAAGACACGGGAAAGAGGCATGAACGTGACTGAACATGCTTTAGGTCACGCTGGTACAAATATGAATAAATGGCACTCAGGTTTCCTGAAATGTCTGCGAGGCCAAAAAAAAAAAAAATATCGCATTGAGCGTAAACAATCAGAAATGTAGAAACTCCAGGTTTCTTTTTTCCCTCTTTTTACATTTTTTTTTTTTTTTTTTTTTAACAAATATGACAAGAAGACAGTCAGAACCTCGAGACAGATGACGAGACACTTGACTTCACACAGTCAACAGGCCGAAGACACGGAGAGAGGCGGCGAGATGCAACATTACCTGGAGGGGTCACGCTGTCGGCCAGTGGCTGGCGCTAAAATAATGACTCCGCGGCGTAATCACCCCCAGATTGGAATTATGTAAATGTGGGAACGCATGCAGATGAGCGGGCGCGCGCCACTTTAGGGACACATGGCTCAAAGTCCCACGGCCATCCATCAGGGACCGGGCTTTAAAAGACTTTCAGATGGTACAAACAAATGCCGCCATGGCCCACGCCAAAACAAGAGTCTCCTCTGAGCTGCTAGTTATGTGTATTTGGGTTTATTTGTTATTACCCCGGGAGGTCTCACTAACCCTGCTGTTTTGTCTTTCTAATCATAGTTTTCTCTTCGTGGTTTTTTCCCCGTCTCAGCTAATCACTCCACAGTGCTTGTCTAGCCAAATAATTGAGGCAATGACTGTCAATACACTCTAAACTCCAATCATTTGTATACTTAATACTGGATTTCTACTTCCACTTCTACTGGATTTATTCTTTAGACTGGCGTTAATTGCGTGGATGAACTCCAATACAGTACTGGGGGTGTTGCATACCTACGGTAGAGTTTCTCTCGTCATTTCTTGCTTTTGATAGTTCATGATTACAAAGCACAGCTTCTTGCTTCCTTTATTGCTGCAGTAAAGCATCCGAAATTACCACTGCAGGGTGTTCTCCCTCATAGACTGGTGAATCAAAGTGGCACACTGAGCTCCTCAAATAGGCAGCACGAAAATAACGGTGTTCACGCACAAACTGTCAAATGCCGAACTATACAGCACATCACAAATGTATCATTTTGAGACACACAGATTGTATTGAAAACGTACTGCACAACAGCCAATACCAAGATAGCAAAACTTTCACCGACACAAATCTTTCCAACTTACTGAACTGCAATCAAATACTACGCCTCAATTGATCAACTTTTAACCCGCAAAACAAAACTCCAAAAAATGCCACAATCCTCGAAATGCTTCCTTCCCATGCGTTCCTCTCAGTCTCCAGTGACTGATGTCTTTCCGCCAGGGAATGCTAAATATCCCCTGTGTTGTCACCTTCATGACTCTTATTTATTTGTCTGCTTTATTGTAATGGCTTGCGGAACGACGCATCGTTCAGGTAGATGGGTCGTAACTCACCTCAGCCTGGCCATCCATCCGGCCAAATTTGACTTCCTGTATAGCTCACAACTGTTACTGTCATATTAAAGCACTGCATTATCAAAATCAATGGCAATTTAACGGCACGCCAGTTAGGGCAGTGACTGGAGCCAGTTAACGGGAAGAGGCATGGGATGGCCAGTGTAGAGGTAGAACAGGTGGAGGAAGAGCCACGTAGCGCAAGGCTGGTCGCAGCCATGCCATTGCTAACTGAAGGCAATGGCTGATGTTTGTTTTGGAATGATTAAGACACTAAGCTATTACTACAAAGTAGCCCTGCCACCATGACAATGTGGCGTACAGCAGCAGAGCATTAAAAGACCGTAACCCCCCATTTAAATGATGGGCAAAAGTGCACTCAAAGTCACTCAATGAGCACAGTGGCTTAAGCATGGAAGTGTATTGTAGCATGTGGGGAGTATTGAGGTAACTCACCAATGTTGATGCTTAGGATCTTGCTCATGGTATAAAATGTACCTTGATATTGAGCAAAATAAGCATTGCTATGTTATTTAATTTTCTTTAGATACATTTTAGACAAAATTAGGGCCCGTTGAGTGGTTAAAATTAATATACTTTGAGTGACATTATTAATTAATCCTTGCATCCCATTTGAATTACAAAATCAATTGGAATATCAGATGATTAGTTGATTCATGTTCAGTCAAAAATACTGTGTTTTCACAGTCACTCGTTGAAAGACTGTGGACTTACAGTGCTCAGGGTGACAACAGAAAAATCAGGCGACGAAAAAGACTTCCACAACTCACATCACTACTGCCATTACTTATAACTACTACAAGAGCACATATTTGTTTTCCTCCTTCCATCTTCATCCTTCTAGCCCTAGACACCCCCCCCCCCCCACCACACACACACACACACACACCCACACACACACACACACCCACACACACACACACACACACACACACACACACACACACACACACACACACACACACACACACACACACACACACACACACACACACACATTTCACCAACCACCACTCGCTCTCACTACCAAAAGACAAAGCAGCATCTGTAGCCTCCAGTGCTTGCACAACACAAGCCTTTCTCCTCTCCATCCTTCATGGAGCACCAAACGCCTCCTCCTCAAGTGCATCCTACAGAGCTGAGGGGTCGGGATGCACGCGCTCCGACAGCATCTCCGACCTGCCACCTTTTCCCGCACGGCAGCGGCTGCAGCAGCATCTGCTGCCTCCGTGTCGCCCCGTACAACACCCTTTTCTTCCACAGCGCTGCCTGTCATCCATCACCACCAACGCGTCCTCCACCCCCCCCATACCCAGCCCTGCCCCGCTCCCCCATCCAGTGCTCCCCGGGCCAAGGGATGGGGAAATAATGACGCCTGACAACATCCCGGGGTCACGCCCGAGCCGTGCCTCCAGCAGCGTGGGCCGACCGACAGTCTCCCCAGGGTTGCGCCGAGGGGGAGGTGAGGATGTCGACGCACCCGAAGAAGAGGCCACCTTCGCCGGGCGGCACTTACCAAGACCCGACCCTGAACCCCCTCCACATCATGAGCAGGGTGGGGGGCTCGGAGTGCTCAATCTAGTGTCAGAGCTTCATGGTGCATTAAAAAGACTCTTCCTGCACACACACACACACGCACACAAACATTCACATTTACATATACATATATACGCACACAGACATACTAAAACAGGCAGTCAGATGAGTAGAGCATTATGCAAACGAGAGCGAGGGCTGCCATGGGGCAGGTTATGGTTCCCCCCTGGTGACGGCTGACCCTTGTTGACCCTCCGAAAGGTCCTTGAAAGTGAAACCTGAACTCAAGGCTACTTTTAGACAGACAACATGTTGACAAAACACACAGGTGAGAGGTCTAATTTTTTAGGAGCTGTCTGTCAAAGAAAACAGTCCTTCAGTCTGTTGGCATCGCGAAAAAAAAAGCCTCCCCAGAAGTAAGCTGCAATATGGTCCTTATTTAAGGGGATATAAATATCACTGATGCATTACTGTGACTAATATCAAGTCCTTCGGAGATCTAAGAGTTTCAGCTCATGCTGACAAGGGGATGAGCAAGCATATCAACTGTGAAAAGGGTACAAATGGAACACACATTTTTCTAAATGTTACTCCAACTGAATGGTGCATTAATCATTAAATCAGATGGAGGAAACACCTGACTTGTATCAGACATTTCCACAAAGAAGGAAAGGCAACAGCCTTCAGCGTGGAAATGCTGGTATGGGATAAGACTAGCCAATCGGAAACGAAGGCACCCATCACATCAATAATACTCATTAAAAGTCATCTTCATTTCAGTGTACGGTTGGATTCAAATGCATATTTCATGATAAATCAATTACTGCAGTGAAAAACACACACATTGCACACAAACATGCACGCGCGCGCGCACACACACAAACACACACAGTATTTTTCTGTATCTCTCACAGACAGAAATACACTCACATGCACACACACACACAAAGATACAAGCAGTCCCTTTCCCTGACACACACAAACACAAACACAGACAGGACACACTGCGGAGGGTGATGCAGCAGTAGGGTAATCACACTGAATAGGGAAGGACAAGAGAGGACACATTTTCGCCAGACTGCAATACCCCCCCCCCCCTCCCCCTCCAATTCCCCTTGCAGTCCTGATGTAAGTGATTGCAAATTCAATATCATGACTCTCTGTACCTGGGCATGTGCACATGTGCATGGGCTTGTGCTCGAGTTTGTGTGCGTGGATACATATCGGTTTGTGTGAATGCAAATGTGTGTGCACTACTGTCTCTGAGCATTGATTGTCTGTGTGTCTGTCTGCTGTCTGTCTATCAGTGTGTGTGTGTATGTGTGTGTGTGTGTGTGTCTGTATCTGTATCTACGTATACATGCATGTCTGTGATTGGGTGTGTATGTGTGTGAGTGTGTGTGTGTGTGTGTCTGTATCTGTGTATACATGCACGTTTGTGTATGTGTGTGTGAGTGCGTGCACGCTCGTGTGCTCAGGCAAACCATCGGACCCAGGCATCGATGGCGGCGGCGGCGGCGGTGGCAGCGAGTGAATTAATATTCGGCACGTAAACAGAGGCGCGTCGCGAGGAGATTTATCTGTGCAGCAGTGGGCGCGGGGAGATGCGGGGAGGCAGCTGAACCCTGAACGACCCCGAGAAGCTGTCACGCAGACGGATATGCTTATTATGCAAATGTGAAGAGTGAGCCATTGATCGCAGCCTGTAGAGTCCCATTACCACTCCCAGCTGGGACCGTGGACGTGTGTGTGTGTGTGTGTGTGTGTCCTGAAAGTGTATCTGTGTGTGTGTAGGTGGGTTGGTGTGTGTATCGCGGGTGTTTGTGTGCGTGTTCAGTGTCTGCCTGATCTTTAGACCGATGGTATGGTAAGTATCGCAGATCATTTAGAAATGTACATCAAATCTTTCTTCTAAATAGCCTCAAGACTAGAAATACAAACAGACCACATCAGATGATGGTGCCAATGATGATAGGAGATGAAGATGATGATGACAGTTGCGGTGATGAGGCCAATAAATGCAACCATAACGACACTGACAATAATAGGACTGTAGATTCACAAATACTATTTACAAATTTGAGCATGATTACAAGTACTAAGTTTTCATAGTCATTATTTCAGGCTTTAAGTGAAGGAAGGAAGTCCTAAATGCTGCTCTTTTAATTGCAAACAACTGCTGAACTTGCCTGGCCTGAATTTTGAGAAGTAAGGCTTCCACCTCGTTAAGAGCAAATTGTAAGAATATAACGATGAATGTACCGTTACGACGACAGAACAAATGACCACCAACAATGCGCTAGTAAACTGATGGTTTTGGTCAGAGGAGGCCGAGGCGAAGCAATACCATAGTGGTTACCAGATCAATTTTACCCACCTTCTTTTGAAAAATTGAGCTGAACTCTGTAGTTGCTCTGGCTCGCAATCCTTGGGGAAACATATCTCAGAATTGCACAAAATATGATCATCAATCACAGGTATCAATGTACAATTGGATATTGGACCCGTGTCAGTTACTTTCTATGCAGCCGTGTACTGCAACTCTGACAAAAGACAAAACAATCAGTCACATATCGAGCTTGCAAGCAGCTCTCATAACTGGTTATGGAAAAGTTAATTCTCAGAATATTTAGATGTATATTCATAAATTACCTGTCCTAGCCTCTCTGTATTGTTCACGTGTATTTAGGAACATGTATTAGGCCTATGTGTTTCCAAATGAAGAAAGACATAACAGATTATATTTTTTTGTTTGTTTAGCCTACTTTTTGCTATTTTTGCTTAAGTGTAATTACTTTCCCTGGAAATTTCACCACCTAACTCTGACTGGAAGCAGCTAATAAAACAAGAAATAATCTAAATAACTATTGATACATTTGTCCCCACACTGCTATCAGTGACGACGGTCATGACCTTTGAACTCAATGATTGTTGTGATCTCACTTTCTGGGTGTCATGCAGGGGTCAATCAACACTGACACTGGTGTCTGTTTTGTGTGATTGTGTACATACGCGTGTGTGTGTGTGTGTGTGTGTGTGTGAGAGAGAAAGAGAGAGTCGGGGGTGGACAGAGGGCCCCAAACGACTATGCTAAAATGGCACCCTGTTCCCACTTCTTCCAGCCAACACTTCCACATCATTACTAACACAGAATCTTCTGGCATCAGAGGAGAACACAGTCCAGACACAAGTGCAATACGGTAAGTATTTTGATTGAAATGTACTTATCTAAGCAAATACATGTAAAACGTATTCTATTGATTTAATATTAAACAATGTTATCTATAGAGCTTTTTTTGGATTTGTAGTTGCAATAGGGTGCTTCCAAAGTTTTCAGAAAACTTTCTTGAGAGTGCCAGAGAAACTGATATTTACAATGGAGTGCACTGTTTGCTTAGGCTTGCTTTTATATTATGTTAGTGAAATACATTGTGTTTATTGAATCTACATTGTATTTGAGTTTATTCAGTATTTATACAGTAGGCTGAACACATGTTATGAAAAGCAGAGAAGATATTTTAAATGGATTAAATCTGATCCTTTTCCTTTTATTACACCACAAATGATTAAATAGCCTATGCAAATACTTTTTTAAAAAACAATTACATTTCACTGAAGAAGTTTGTCACCGCCGATTAATTTGACAAATTTGAAAAGCGATGTTATTATTCATAAGTTGTTTGGAGTTCAAACAACACGAGCGAGAAATAAGTAGTTTGTCGTCACGATATGTGAATCACCCTAAATGTATAACGGAAGAAAGAGGTTAGCAACATTTCATCGGTTTAAATGCGGTTGAATTTAGATTCATTAATTACACTTCGTTAGGACCGGAATAGTCCATTATTTCTGAAAGAACAACTTTGTTCAAATGTTAAATGCGATGTAGCCAACCAAAAGGTTTTATAGTACGCCTGTACTGTCTGCATAGTCTGCATGTGCTCCATAGCCATACACATAGCCTAGTTGAAAGACAGTCTCAGTTCGTGGTAATGAAGGATGCGGTACAGCGCACCTACTGTTCGCAGGACAGGATCATTCACTCATTGCAATATCAAGCATCAGGTTTCTGAATGTTGTCCTAACTTTTTAAAAAACGACCAGTTTCCTTGAAGTGGTCACTCTAAATCGTATTATTATATAATCTTAATATTACAAGCGTCTTTGCGGAGAAGTGGCTGATGAGAAAACTTGTTTGATGAGTTCATCTATGGTAGAGTTGAGGTGAGAAGTTCCGGATGTTAAGGATTCCGAGATATCAATTACAATCCCTGGGACAGTTTCACCCTTTACGAAATGTGAACATATTGTAGGCTACGGACAGGCATCACTTCAACGGGACACTCCAGTACATTTAATATACTTCAAGGCTGATCCAAAATATGTGTTTGATGTTTAACTGCTTAATTTACAGGTCTAACTTGTATGTGGCTACAGTAGGCTACCCTTTGTTCGTGGACAAGTGTGTCGTTTATGTCATGGCCATTAATTAAACAACAAACAGATTGTTGCAGGTAGGCTACTGTAGATGATTCTAGCCGTTGTCATGTACAGGTAGATTATTTATTTGACATTGAAGTGGGGCGAGAGGTTTACGAGAACGACTCACTAGGCAAATGCTGGGAAACAAGGCCACTGAATTCATGTCCCTCACGGTTATTTCCGAAAAAGGAATCATTCAAGAGCGCTATTAAGGATTGGCTTTACTGTTGCATCAGAGCTGCAACAGCTTAAAAATAGACCAGTGCGTGATAAATGTCCAGCATTTTGGGATGGGTTTGAGGGGAGGAATAAACTAATAAAACGCTCGGCCTATTTGGGACGCAATATGCTTTTAAAACAGAGCGTCAGGCCGACTGCGCTGACACATTATCCATCTTCTACAACGTTTTTTTAGACTTTGTGTCGAACTATTTCAACAAGAGCAACAGACACAACAGATAGCAGCGTTTAGAAATCGTGAAATAGTAAAAGAAACATAAAAGGGTGTGAAAGGAAGGAAAGAGGGGACGAGAGAGACAAACTCTCAGGACGACATCAGCGCCCATCATTAATCAGAGCTCAGGATCATGTAGGCCTACCTTCAGCCTTCTGAGAGATGTGAGGGGCGATTATTTCTTCCCCTGCTCCTTACCTCACCTTCACCTCTTCATCAAAGTTTGGCTTCTACTGCCCCTCTGGGTCCCTTTGCGCTCTCAAAACTGATTTGGAGGACAGGTGGATCACAAATGCTGTCCGGTATTCCTCATGTGAAGACAAGTCCTGATTTCCGAACGCTGGAGGTAGAATTCTAAAACGTAACAATACATAGTCATCATCATAAAGAAAACGCAGTTGATAACAATGGACTATGACATGATCAGACAATATTCTATGACATCGAACACAACAATGTAACCTAATCGAGGCTAAAGGAATCCATTAACTCACCTAAAAATAACTATTTCGTTACTCTTTAATGATTTTAAACCGACTACTTCTGTGGCAACCAATACAAGACAAAATATCAGATGATTTGCAGGCTAAATATGTGTCAATTATGAAATAACCACTTGCAAACATCTGATTTCAAAGAGCGAGTCACTGATATTCTTGGAGCAATAGTGGAACTCTAAAAAGTGAAGAAATATACATGTGGCACTGAAACAGATCAGTTAGGAGGGATGAAATGGACCCAGTCCCTCAGATTCGTCAGCATAATGTTAATGACTAAACTGATATCTTGGCTTTAAGATATTTTCCGTCAGGCCTTTGACGGGATATGTTATCCTCTCCAAAAATGCATATTGGTGTAGTAACAGGGCCCTATGTGTTGCCTGTCATGTGCAAAAATATGTTCGAGGTCGGTGGCACTCTTTTAAGGCACTACACGGTAAATCACCACAACCCAATAATTTACACCCCTTGAAGGGTTCAGGTGATAAGAGTGCAGCGTCTGCCTTCAAACCACTGGGCTCTGGTGAAAAACAGATGTTAATGCAGTGCTGTAATAGTTCTTTACCAGCGATAGTAATATCATTATGCTGTTTATGCTGATGTGAGCAGAGAGGTTTCTTTCTTCCCTGGATTCTTGGGACTTGATAGCATACTTGTTTTAAACGTTTAAAACAGGGGAGGGGTGGGGGGTCAATACATTGAAATTTAGAGGCATTTATCGTTCCAACAACCACATTTGACATTTACTTTGATTGCTACATTCTGCATGTGCCAAAGCATTTTATTTTATGCTCAAGGTGTCTCAGCATTTTGCCGAAAATTGTCTAGCTCCAGTAGGCTACACACGTTAGTCAAACCAGTTACATAAGCTATCGTTGTATTTAGGAGACACTAGATGCCACGGTGTGTCATTAAATGTTATTGTGCAGTGTTCCACCAGACTGTTGGAAGTAGATCGTCCTGACGAAAGGGGCCAAACGTTGTCCCTCTGTGTACAACTCATGTTGAGACAAGTCAGATTTATTTTTAGATGGCCAAAACGCCGAACAGAATTATTGAGCTCGTTTAGAGATTATCAGTTTTGATCTGATCATAAGTACAGTCTCCTACAATCTCACGAAGTTCGGTAGAATGTCAGAATTTTCTGTTTAAGTAGTCTATGCTATAACATTGTTCTACCTTGATTAAAAAACTAATTTAGAAATAGTTAGTCGTAAGAATTATGTGATGTCCTTGGAGTAATTCACGCAAGTGGAAGTTTTCTTGTTGAAAGTGTGAGGACATCCAGTGCAGTGCCGTGGGTATCTGCGTGCTCTCGAGTTCAACTTTAACCTTTTGACCCCTGACTCGCCTCGAGACAATACTGACCGGGTCATACACAGGGCTTGAGCACTGGGTCGTCATTCATTTGCGTACAATTTTGGAGTTCCACTGCTCATGGTTACTTTCACCGACCAGGCGAGCAAGGGAATAGGCAATGTTTCTGTTTCTGTTACCTTCATCAATAGGCCTATGCCAGAATAACCTATGTTAGCCTATAGAATCGCTGACGTTATGACAAAGTGAGTAACCTAAACTTCATAATGAACCATGGGTTTTGATTTACAGTTTTGATAAGCTACACGGCTTGTCAACATTATTTTTTATCTTTGCTTATAAGATAAATGCTGTAGGCCTATCTGGGCAAACATTGTTACATCTTTCAATCACCATGAAAACATTCTGAAAACATTATTATTAATAGGCTATTATCATTGTTGTTGTTAATATTATTATTATTATTATTGTTATTATTATTATTATTATTATTATTATTATTATAATGTGTGCATTTAGTGTGTTATGTTCTTAACCATGTATAATGTTCGTAACCATCAACTGCTCCTGGCCATGGACAAATATTTTTGTATAACAGTCCGGTTCGCTATTTACAGAGGCATCCTTGGTTTGGCTTAAGCACAATCGATGTAAGCCAGAGGAAGAAGAATTGTGACAACCCTACGACATTAGAACCATTGATCGCATCTATGCACTTTTTATTTATCGCTTAAGGAGGACACTCAATAAACTTGTGAATATCAGTCATTTTAATTCAATCATCTTCGAGCGAACGACTCCCTTGTGTCTTAGGCTTTCACGTAAATAGGCACATTTTAATATCATAAAGTCATGCCATCTAGACTGCTCTCCACACTAATTCAGAAACTAGCAGGAATGTAAGTTTTGTGTGTAACCACCAACTACAGAGATCTTTAAGAGGTTAGCTGCTGCCCGATGAACTACAATGCCGTCCATGCTGCCTTTGTCAGCTGAATCGAACACAAGCTGATGCTGTAAGTCTTCACCCCGCTGCGAGTTGAAATATTGCATGCTAACATGACAAATACCCCACGCCAGTACGTCCCTTGAGTTTAGACCACCATGCGACGCACAAAGGGTCAGTGTGGTACACCGCACATTTGTGGATGGGTCGCTTGCTCCCAACAAAGAAAACGTTAATATAGCCTAATAAAGAGACATACATACTATTCCTATGTTAGTTTAAAATGAATTAGAAGGGGTAAACGAAGAATTTTGATTAATTTTTAGCAGCATTTCGTGTAGGCTATAGGCCCGTGGTTCCATTATTTTCCGTTCATGTCCCCGTAGATATCGGGTGGAACCATACCAAACAAAATGTAGCTCAATAGGTTTGTACACAAAGGCCCTTGACAAAATTATTGCCCCCCTTCCCCTCCTCACACACGCGCACAACCACCACTCTCCTCATTCAGCCATAAGGTTCAAGCAGCCGTTTCTGCTCATTGCACTATTATGGAGGCATAGTGACTGTAATAGCTGCCACCTTCATGGGATAACAAACATCGTTCAAATATATAATCAGGTAATGGGTCTATAATTTAATTTAACAAAATACCACGTCTATAATATGAGTTTGTGCTGATTACCTAACGTGGTGTATAAAAGAGCTTGTAATTGCCCATGCTCCCTATCCATATGATAATGGCTATTTAAAAAGTGAATACCTTGATCTAATCCATTTTATTTTACTTTAGATAAAAAATAGGCCTTTACAGACATTTGCTGTTGTTTCTATTGTTTATTGTTAATATGCATCTCAGCTAGCCTCATTTAAAATAAAATAACAAGTAGGCCTAATTTGATATTTTTTACAAGACAATTTGGATTCTGTACAACAATTCGCGATGTAGCCTACAACGTTATTTGGAGACATCTTCACTTTTCCCCCTCTTTCTCTCTCTCTCTCTCTCTCTCTCTCTGCGACCTGTATGTGCCAATGTATCTGTCTGTGTTCTATTCCAGTAAATAACTTTGGATAATGTTCTCGAGGAAAGTTGTGATATTTCAGGCTTACTTTGGCAGCTGCTTGGTCAATAACAATAAATAGCCTAATATGACAACTAGGTATGGGTGCAGAAAAACACGTATTTATTGACTGACAGGTGTTCTGTAAATGTTATGTTTTGTGCATCGTCTCAGACTCATTTTAATTCACATAAACGGGGATGTATTTGACATATTTGGTCATTAAATCATCATCATGGCTAAGAGCGGTCGACAGCAGTTTGCAGAGGTCCTTCTCACTGACCAAAATAAAAGCCCGTGCGCGGTCACGTCACGCAGTGAGGTAAAGAGACTGGAGCGAGCACGTAGCCTACAGGCAAGTAGCAAGGAGTAGAGGCAACAGCGCACTAATCTTTTGTGGAGTCGACTGGCGTGTACTTATAGCGTAATCCTGTAATAAACCAAGCGTTCCAGTTCACCAGCTGTAAATAAACTGGGAAAAGCAATAATCCACATCAGTTTAATGCCGTGAAGGTAGAAACTTTCCGTTAGTATAGACTAGTTCAAGATGGGCTTTTCTATTATCCAAGCAAACATCTGAAGCAAATCACGAGTGTGTGTAACTGTTTTGTTTGTTGTGCTCTGAGTCTGACTAACGACTCACAACGTGAATTGTAACTGTGTTAAGTAGCCTATTCTTTGTAGGCTATAACTCGCTATCACGGTTCAGTAGCAACTTACAGTGACAGATCAACATGTATGGAATGCACCGGACACGTCATCATGTCTCGAAACTTTTCTTTTCCATTTTCTTGATTACATACGCTTCAAGAACTGCTTTTCAGATGAAGCTCAAAAGCGACTCCGGTGGGACTCGAACCCACAACCTTTGAATCACTACTGTAATTTCATAGAAGTCCAATGCGCTATCCATTGCGCCACGGAGCCGGCCATAACACTGCACTTGCCCCCGAGAGCATTGGTCTTCCTAAACTGAAGAAAGTTTACGCTGAAGTTCTCGGTGCAACATAATTCTCCACAGCCCCCAAAGAGAATACATATAACAACACACTGAACTTATTAAGAGGTTAAACAGCATTCTCAATGTCAGTCAGGCAACAAATTGCACACAGAGCAAATTAGTGATTCAGGCAGCAATCTCTCACTTTTATAACGGGTAGGCTACTTCAGGCTATGACGGGTAAGCTACACATCAGACAGAAAGAATAACTGTCTGAGCATTCCAAAAAGACGGAGGGAAAGATGTGGAGAGGATATTATATACTGTAGGTCTACTGAAAATCTACAAAATGTTACAAAAGAAATGCAAATTTACTTATCAGCCTACATAATGAGGTGGCCCTTCATATAAACACACATGATCTATTTCTTCTTGAAGGGAATGCATAGATACTCATTTAATTCCTCTTTTCACACAAGCTGAAGATTAGGCTAATATTTAGTTGCAAAAGTCCAAGCCATGTCTAACTAGCATGTGATCACCAGATGAAAAAACATGATTACTGAAGCCAAAGTCAAAGTAACATAACTTTGAATGTCGGCTAATACTCAAGGCATTCAGGGATCACAAAAATCTATCAGCTCCATTTTTCTTTGAAACAATTTCCCATAATATTAGATAAATAATTGTAAAGCCTACATAACAATGAGATGTTCTAATTTCAGTTTAAAAAAGTTATTTGGTGAACTGGTTCATTTGGTTAATGGTTCATTTGGTTAATTTCCATAATTCACATTGGTGAATAATTAACATTTGTCAAAATAACTGACATTCAAACCAGCATCTGACGACCAATTAGGTTGCTATATATATATATATATTTTTTTTTTTTTTTTTTTTTTGCAAAATGGGTGCAGAACCTCTGCTTGTCAAAACTTGCTTTACTATATTTTTCATAGTCATCTGCTTGAACTATCCTGCATTTCATCTAATCCTAACCTGCAAATTCCAACAACAAATTATGTATTGCCACCTGACCAATAAACAGCACACTGACTACTGAGCCCCTTATGTATACATTGTTTACGAGTGTGATTGAACTGTATGCCGTCATTGTAAATCTGATTTATCTCTTCTTGGCAAATAGTGGGGAAAAAACACCTGTCTTTTATATGAAAAGAGTGTCAGAGGGGAGACATTTGACCTTTGAAGCCATTAGTGGAAGATTGCAAGCTATTATATCCAGTTGCAATGTCCCTCAAGATATGCTGATGGCTCAGCTGCGGCATTGCTATGCTCACAGCATCAGTTCAGAGGAAAAGACTAACATATTTCTTTCCTGAATGTAGCAAATGTGTATGTATAAAACCTAAGTGCAAACATAAAATGTTCAGCAAGTGGCAAGCTGTCTTTGTCAGTGCTTATACTCTTGAAAATATACACCGGTTTCCAAACAGAATCCGGTAATACTGGGTCGGATGCTTTCTTGAGTTCATATCAGCAAATCAATTTGCAAAGTTTCATATTGTAATTTTTAAAGACTTGTAAAACAAATCTGATTACTAATTGATTAAAGCACACATACTGATAAACTCTGGATGGAAAAATACACCAAACACTTTCAGAGCATATAATTGGGTTAAATAATCACAAGATGAGATGAGTTTTTACTGTAAAAACTCAATTAAAAGCCTAGTCCCAATTCAACATATCCCCTTTAATGGCCTGCTGTGGCTACAGGTTTGGACATATAAAAGCAGGACTCATTTTTTTGTTATATGAAACCGAACTATCTGCTTGAGCTATTATAGTCTGTACGGCTTTAGGTGACACGAGTCAGAGTAGATGGCACAGCTTAGAATACACAGATGAGAGGCAGGCAGAGTTGGCCAGAGTTCCTAAATGTTTACGTTTGAGTGATGGACTAAATACATTATAGATTGGCTAGATTCTCCACAATTAAATCATTCCGCTCATTCTATAGAAACCATGAGCATCAAAGTAGGCCATGGTCAAATTGATTCAGATTTACCAGTTTGGTAGAAAGGCAAAGAAATGGTGACTCCCCACAGTGGTTAAGCCTGAATATGTGACCATTCTTCGATTATTTATACTGTAATACATTTTACAGTGTTTCCCATCTTTGCTGAGCAACTGTTTTGTGCGAAAACAAATTTAAGCCCTGGCCCATAGACGCCTGTCCAAAAAAGAAAACGGTTGGATTTGGTGATTGAAGCAAATAAAAACATGAGCTATGAGTTTCTATAGTATAGAAAGTTTTTTTTTTTATTCATTATTAAAATACATCTGGTGATTGCCGACTACGCATATCTGCTTGAGTGGGGACGCCCCACGTTGGGATGTCGGTGATGGTGCGACCACACCACAACCCCAACCTTGTAGCAGTGCACCCCCCCCAACACCATCAGAGTGAAAGTCACCCCAAATTCCCTGCCTGGCACTGCCCTTGACATGATTGCCATAGTAACAGTTTCCCAACCATATGGACGAGGTGGTGAGGGGCCTATCTGAAAGGCGAGGGGGGGTAGTCGAATGGGAATGGGGGATTTTGGGGAGAAGGTTGGGTGGGGGTGGGGGTGGTGGGGGTTATGTGGTGACACAGTTCAAGGATGCTGCTGTGCATCTTTGTGCTTTGTCCTGTCACCTCTAAATGACCCCTGGCCGTCAAAGGACACCCAATGCGTGAACTCTGAACAGATTTTTTCAGGAGGCCCTTGCTCTTGCATTTCAAAAACAATTCAACACCCCTTCACCTAGAACTCTTACACGTTCCTAACTAACATTTATATGAGATCAACTTTAAACATCATCGTCTCCTCCTAATTTCCAGCATTTTCTGTAACGGACCACTAACATTGTCTGCAATGTTAATGATAATATTTCTGAAAAGTACAAATGACCGCAGCAGAAGCAGTCTACAGAATAACCAAATGCATGCATAACTGTCTCAAACATACAAAGGGAACACAAGGTCGCAGAGAGGTCATTCTCGCCGACTGTCTGACCTCTGCTCCGACTCGCGAAACAATGCCTTCCTGCAACCAATCGTATGCCGCCATTTACCAGAGAGGCCGGCCTATACCGCCTCTTCCTCCAGGTCGCCTCATCTGGAGCATCATGTGCTGGTCACGTGATCCGAGAGCCGTAGGGATGATGGATGAGGCTTTTAGCGCCTATTTAGAACAGAGCTGTCCACACTGTTCTCTAATTACATACTCCCTGAAGGAGGCTGCCCCACTTAATTGGTTTTTGTTTGTTGACCCAGTTGAGATCTCAGAAACATCGACTTGCCTCCATGTTAGGCAGGAGAAGCAAAGGTGTGATGTTTTCTGAGCATGTTCCTAAGGCTTGTACAGTGCAAGGAGTCAGTGAGCTTGTGTTTATGTCTTCGCATGTACAGATGTCTGGTCATGTATAGCAGCGTCCACATCTGTTTGCTGCCGCCATTTCACAAACATAATAGCCTACGGAATATGCACTATAGGCCTACACAACAGGTGTTAGTGGATATACATAAACAGAATTACACACTAAACTACACTGTAGTTACTACTACTTTTTCAATTAACTCTTAGCTACAAGTCAAATCAACTGTCAGCCATTTTGACTGATACGGATGGTCTTAAGAGGTCACCTGTGGCTTCCCAAGCGCTGCCTGTACTTTACAGCGGAGAAATTGCTCACAGAGAAATGATCGGCTATGGCTATTGTCAAAGGATAAAGTAGTAATGGGCATGTCTGTGGGCATGGGCACTACCATTTTCTCTTGTTTCTCTTCAGGAACACTTTCCTTCCACTTCTGAACTGACTGCAGTTCATGGAACACTATAGCAAATTGTGTTTAAGCTTAAAAGTTTAAGCAAATACATCCAGCCACTCAAATTACACTGTAACCACAGCTCTTTATCTTACCACGATATAGCCCCCCAGACCATTTTGTCTTAATGAAAAGCCGGTTTGCTACAAACACAGCAGGTGCCATCTACTACAAATATAATGGGTCATTTGATGATCGTGTGACCACTGAGTGTGTCTTTTCTTTAGGATAATGATGAAGGTTGTATTATCAATGGTAGTGTTAGTCTTCGTCTACATTCCAACGTGATTGAAATTGCTGTGGGTGCTCTATCATTTTCATTTTAAATTGAAATTCAGATCATCACAAAGGGACATTTCTGTATTTTTTGTTGGCAAGAGACAGTAAAATTGAAATGGCTGTATGGTAACTGAGCAAATCTGACACAACCTACTTACAAAACTAAACACAACCTAGTTACAATTAGAGGTATAGAACTAAGAACACCCTTGTGAGCAAGCTTCACGTATTACAAACAGGAAACCTTAGCATCCATATATTGGGAGAAAGTGACCAAGCCCCTGTTGTATGAAGGCAGTTACTGCTACATCTATCCACTGCACTTTGATTTGGGTGGCTTTGGTCAGCTTATCCTGCTAACTGTCAAGCCAAAACCACGACTCTGGTGGGACTCGAACCCACAACCTTTGAATCACTCCTTCGGTAATTTCATAGAAGTCCAATGCGCTATCCATTGCGCCACAGAGCCGCCTGAACACGGCCTACATGACGTCACCGTTAAAAAGACCGCTGTCCCAAAATAGTTCGTATACATTACAAAGTTATGCATTGCATTTACATCAGCTGGCAAATCTTGTTCAATCTGACTCTACATCGATTACAACTACTTGCACAACAGTCCACTCATAACCCATCCTTCAACTAAAGTGCAACGCAACAATAAAGTGGCTTATAGATACGTATCAGTCAGACCCACTGAACTAAAACACGAAATCACAAATTTGCTCACAAATGCTCGTAGTAGACTATGCTACGACAGTCTTAAGATATTCTCAAAGCTGACAGTTGCCTTTTAGAAAAGTCTAGGTTTTTAACATTCAACGTAGCCTAACAACTTCTGACTGAGCGTCACTAAATTGAATTTTTATCTGCTACGGTATCCAGCCCATCTCATGCTTTGTATCTTACGTTAGATTTATTTGGATGACAATCAGAGAAGAATTGCACACAAGAATGTCCCACCATGTTTCATTCACACCGTGTTAACATTAGCCTAGTCAGTTTAGGCCAGGCAAGGCAAGGCCCTAGGCCTACTCATGAATTTCGGAAGGAATTTGATCTATTATGCTACCAGTCGTTTCCAAAGTTGTTAAAGCCAATTTTATGTATAGGGAAAGATAATTTGCTGATGTTGAATATATTGGGTAGCCTACCTTATCCCGTCGCTCGTCTGTCGAAAGTTTTCTCTTACTGCGGAAGTCAAGTGATGCTTGGACATAATTGATGTTGACCTATTCTGGGTGGTTAGGCTATATTACGCATTACACATTTTGTATAGGCCTACGCCAGTGGACTACGATGAAGGTTCTACATGGTTAGAATGGTTGAGTTCGAGTCAAATTAATGTTTTTCAAAAATGTGTTTACGTTGACGAGACTAAAATGTTGAACCACCAGTGGGCCTTCATGAATATTCATTGAGGCAAATTAGTTTAACAATTGAACTCCGTTTTTTTGCTTGTCTGCGCAAGACAGTGCAAGTAGCCTAAAGGTTAACATTAACGTAGCCTACCACGCTATCATCCTTTGCTAGGTTCACACATAACTCAGGCCGGCAGAGCCCTTACCTAAGCCTCATAAATAAACGCCCATCTCCTGATAGTGTCACTTTAATGTTTACCCAATAAAGCCCTACTACTGGCGTGGTTTATAATTCTGCGTGTTGTTTTAAAGGGCCACACTGACAGCAGGTACTCTGTCAATGCACAGAGTGTCCATTGTAGGCTACACTGTATTCACACACAAGCATGCATTGACGTGAGCATACACTGCTTTAATAAAAGTTTGTCAGCAAATACTCTCTCTCTCTCACACACACGCATGCACGCACGCACGCACACACACACACACACACACACACACACACACACACACACACACACACACACACACACACACACACACACACACACACACACACACACACACACACACACACACACACACACACACACACACACCTCATATCACATACTGTACATACAGAAAACAACTTGTTCCCTCTGAGAGAAATACACCCACAAACTGAAAGTCATTTATTTACAGTCCTTAAGGCTTGCAGTGTCTGCTGATTTTAGCTGCTCCTTAGTGCTTGATGGATTAATCAAAGCAATTGATCAGTAGGAGAGGAAACTCATTAAATCTTCCAGGTCTCAGTCACGACCTGATTGAATGCCAAACAACAAATCAAATCGGTACAGCACCATGAGAAGGGACATTAAGGAATGCGAGTTTCCAAATCTTACCTGAATTAGACTGACAATTGCCATAGAGTGCAGCATACATTATGGAGCAGTCTGACATACTGCAGGGTTCCAGCCAAGCGTCCATAGAACTGTTGGCAACAACTTTGCAAGTAAATTCTTGGTTTGACAAGCCATGGAAAATCCGAGCTTCATGCGTACTGTATACCTACACTCTGAACCAACAAAGTAAAAAGAGAAAATTCAGTGTGTGATGTCATATACAGGAAAACATGGGAACATAGATGGAGAGGGAACTGTATATTGTCCCTATTCTACATGAGTAACATAAACTTATTTTTTTAATCTAACATGGCAAAACATGTGAAGAAAGAATTTAAAACAAGTCATTTGATGAATGTTCCAAGCGGTTGAGAGTTAAATTGGCCTGACATAAAAACACAAGGGAAGGAGACTGCTAAGGAGATTGATGATGGATGCAAAGATAGAGTTATGGCAGATAGTGTGAGGATGGTGAACCTGATTGTTCCAAACACTCCATTGTTGGCAGCCAAACTGGAAAAATAAATGTCGGTCTAAAGCCTGTGTGTCTGTGTAAGAGGGAGAAATTAAATCTACATCTGTGTGCGTGTTTTGTGTTTGTGTGTGTGTGTGTGCGTGTGTGTGTGTGTGTGTGTGTTTGCTTCAGCTGGCGGCGTGTACTCTGTGCCCGCATATGATGGAGAAGTGGGGAGAGCCTGGGAGCCATGTTGGATGATGTGGCGGCACGGTGCGGTGCGGTGCGGCACACCACTGTGGAGAGCTACATGGGATCTCGGCACTCACAGCCCAGCTCGCAGTACAGTCAGATGCAAACGCTAATGATTCACCCAGGCTAATGAAGACAGAGGCCTGCTGGAATTAGCAGAGACATTAACTAAAACATCGATAAATAAACCACTAATAAAAACAGTGGAGAGTGCATGTGTGTGTGTGTGTGTGTGTGTGTGTGTGTGTGTGTGTAAGGCACAGAGGAGAGATGAGATAAACAATGTCAAAGCGATTTGCTGTCTGTACACACACTCACACACACATGCACACACACGCACACATGCTCATGCATACAGTCTCTCTCCAGTGATAATTCATCTATCACAATTTGCCATTGTCACGGCATGGTGAAAACACAAATGGGCTAGTTAGTATAAACGGATTTTACCCTCCCGAAATATATCTATTCAAAAAGTGACATACTGTGTGTGTGTGTATGTGTGTGTGTGTGTGTGTGTGTGTGTGTTTGTAAGGGGCATGCTCTCTCTCTCCATAGTTATCCCACATGCACCAACATCAGCTCTGAAACAGACACACACACACACACACACACACACACACACACACACACACACACATGTTCACACTCACACAAGCGCACACACGAATGCACACATGCATGCACAGCACACACACACACACACACACACACACACACACACACACACATTCACATGCATGCAGATACACACAGACACACTCACACAAGCGCACACATGAATGCACACACACTCACTCACACACACACACACACACACACACACACACACACATCCATGCATGCCAGTACTGTACATGTGGGGGTGCAGACATTAATGTGCACATGTATGACCCAGATCTAATGGCCAGGCTGCTGGTCCCCTGTTGGCTGAAGCAGCATGCCTCATCTGTCTGGCTATCACTGGTGGGTACCCAGCTAAACGTCCGATGCCTTTTGAACACTTCATGATGGATGCTTTCATGTGCACAGGAAAAAAGGATAAAAAAAAAATGTGAGAGGAAAAATGAGTCCAACAAGAGTCATTATAGCAGCGATTCTTTTGATAAAAAAAAAAAAAAAACACTTAAGAAAATTAAAGCTTTTACATTGTAATTTAAATTAAATCATGCCTTAATGAGAACATTACTCACTCCTCATATTGAATTCATTATTTTGCTATAATCTTCTTGTTGATTATTTTTGTGGAAAGAAAACGCTACTAATGATTTTCTAACTTGGGGGAAAATATGGGTATTTTCTAACACATTATAGTTTGTACTGTATATTGTAGTAACCATACACACATATCATATGAATATGTAAAGGGAGAGGGTGAAAGGATTCATGTATGTTTAATTCCCTTTGACTAATACACAGCTGTACACACTCCCTCTCCTGAACAACCCAAAATTCCTATGCACCCATGGTGAAATGGAATGAAATATATATGTGGTCTGCCTGAATACACAGGCAGTGGAGAAACAGATGAGAAAAGAGTCGTTTGTATGTGTATGTGTGTGCGTGCGTGTGTGTGTGTGTGTGTGTGTGTGTGTGTGTGTGTGTGTGTGTGTGTGAGAGAGAGAGAGAGCCTGTAAGCACGTATGCGTTTGCGAGCTCTCAAACCCCCCTGTCTCTCTGTTTCTCTCCCTGTCTACTCCCTGCAAATTAGATAGGTGTGCGCCTTCAGCAATGCTTTCTTTCACTCTTTCTCTTTCTTTTTTCCTCCTTCTCTCTTTTTCCATCAGTTTCTCCGTGCCCCTCTCTTGCCCTCCACACAAGCCCACCCCCACCCCCAAACAGCCCGGGAGAATAATAAAGAGTGATGATGCTGATGCTGTGCCATCCTCCTCTCCTCTTCTCCTTCTCTCTGTCTCTCTCTCCCTCCCTCCCTCTCTCTGTTTCTCCCTCCCCTTCTGTCTGTCCATCTCCTTCATTTCCACCACCTTCCTCCCTCTATCTCTCCTCCACACTCGCGCGTGCACCCTCCTTCCCTCCCTCCTTCCTTTCTGCTATCTCTCTCTCTTCCCTCGCTCTCCCTCTCTTTTCCTCTCCTCTCCTCTCCTCCCCTCCCTCTATATCTCTCCCTCTCCTCTCCTGCAGCACCTCTCACCCTTTCATTTATCAGCGCCCCCCACCCCCACCCCCTCCCGTCCCCTCTCTAATTCTACTTTAATAACCGACGCGTCCATTCATCACTGTATTGATGTCTCTGACAAACAGCAGCAGCCGAGTGGCGGCTAACTCCAAGTCCCTGCCCTTTCTCCGTGCGCTACCACAGGGTCATCGGGAGGTCACACTGTCAATAACCCGCCACACCACTCCCTTCCGCATCTGCAATTTTGGGGGGGTGTAAAGATGCGTACAAACACACATAAGAAAAGCATAAAACACACGTATGCATACCTACGACTACCACATACAGTATATGCATGTGTGGATTTTTTTTTTTCGATTTTGAATCCAAAATTGGTTTGTGGCTGTATGTGCACATTTATCTTTAGGAAAAGGGGGGGGGGGCATTTTTACGGGTGGCTTGAGGGTTTGAGGGGGCGTGAGGCTTGCCAATGTTGTTTGACGTGCCATCTTGCCTGGCTGGTCGTGATAGCCTGGACCGCTGCCAGGTTTTCTCGCCGACAGCCCTGTGCCCAGTTTAAATGAGCAGGGACCAGGGAGGCTGGCGCTCGGTGCTGAGCCTCTGCCCACTCTGTTTTACACGGCTGATGGTGGGCAGTGCCGACGCCAACAAACAGGCGAGCCCACAGGCCACCATGCTGAACTCTGCATCAACCCCATCAGTTCACAGAGGCGTGGCAGTGCTGTTCTGCGTGTGTATGAGTGTATGAGTGTATGAGTGTATGTGTGTGTGTGTGTGTGTGTGTGTGTTTTCTTGCTTGTGTGTTTAGAGCAGAGGAGTTAGGGTGCTGTAAGCTGCAGAGCGAGTCCCATTGGCAAGGCTCATTGGGCTAATTAATAACGCGGTGCAGAACAGAGAGAGATGGAAGTCATTAGGGAGCTGCGGATGAGCACTCAGCCCCCGGTGTGTGCGTGTGTGTGTGTGTGTGTGTGAGTCGAGAAAATGAGGGTGAAAAACAGGCAGCAATATTGTGACGTGTGTACTGTGTGGACTGGGGGATTGTGTGTTTGGGAGGGGGTGCTCAAGCAGGTGTGAAAGAGAGATAGAATTTGTGTGCGTGTGTGTGTGTGCGCTCGTGTGTATGTGCGTATGTAAATGTATTGGAAAACATGCATGTGGGATGTGGGTGCATGCAAGCGAGAGAGAGAGAGAGAGAGAGAGAGAGAGAGGGGGGGGGGGGGGAAAGGGAGTTTGCAGACACCGAGGCACAGTCTTGCCTCATCACCCTCTTTCTCTGCTGCAGAAGCATAGGAGCCGGAGCAGTGCGGTGCGGTGTGGTGCGGTGCGGTGCAAGGTAAAATGGCGGCCCGACTCGGCACACCTGCACCCTGTAGTGGCTGGGCACGGTAGGATGCGTGGGATCCATCCATCATCAGAGGAAGAGAGCAAACAACAAGCACGCACCACAGAGTACACCTCCGTCCTCCCTCTCTCCACACACAGACAAAAGAATGGCACTGAGAGGAGCAGACACCGCTGCAGTCACATACCTATGTTGGTTTCAAACAGCACCGGATCCAGAGCAGAAGTGTTAGGCCGCTACATAATTCTTGCCATACCACGCGATTATTCCCTTACATCAGAACCTAAATGCAAACAATGAAAAGTAATCATTCAATCAAGGTTATTACTCCAGTTAGCCCAGACGAAGATTACAATACGATTTAATTGGTCAGGTAAGTGTTTGTCTTCAAATGAAAACTGTTCAATAAGTTGTCAATAAAAACTACAGTAAATGAGGCAATAGTGTTTTTTTTCTAATTCCTCTATTTGTAATTTTGTAATAAAGTTCATTCATTACATGCAAAAGTGTCGAACCAATTGTCATATTTAATCTCTCCAGTATAATTTTACCATTTCTATTAGGTTACACTCTGTTGGAAAGGACTGCTTCACTGTAAAAGTCTGGTCTTTTTCTCTGTGTGACTGAATTACATGGTCTGGCAACAAACTGCAGTACAAACAGTGCTGTAAAGGAATACAGTGAATATGACTCCTGTCTGAGTCTTTCATATACAATATTGTGTAACTTTACATGCTAAACAGAAAATCTGCTGTCTTGTGCATTTTCCACCAGTTGAACTGGTTGAATTGGTAATTTTGTAGCTTCAATTCTGATCTAATAAATGCACCAAAGCGAAACATTGTCAAGACAAGACAATGGTATGGACAACAACATGGTGAAGCATTTTGAATATTGTTCGTCCTGTTTTTGTCACTTTGATGCATTTCTCAGATCAGAGTTGAAATCCTCAAAACTACCAATTCAACCTTTGTATCTAGTCACTTGTGCACATCATAAAAGCAGCATAACTGCAGTATAAACAGTAGTCTACTGTAGTGGTATCTTTCATAATTTCCCCAATACAGTACTCTGTGTACCTTGTTAATGTTGTAGGCTGATTGATTTATGTCATCCAAACAGGAAAACAACTGCATTGTTGTGCATTTTCATAAGCACAATTTCATTCTTGTACAGCATTTTGACTGTCTTATAACAATGACACAGGACCTTGTCATTCTGATGACACTGACATTTTGATTGCAACACATATTTACTTTTGAGACATAAACAAAGCATTTTCAGCATGCTACAGGCTTTTGCAGTTTGAGAAAACATAAGGGTGTTCATACGAAAAATTATGTTTCTTCGCTGTTGATGCAGCTTCCATGTTTATTCCAGTAAAAAGCAATCATGAAAGCACATGGAACTTACTCCAGGCACCAGACTCAACCAAGAGCTATTCAAACTTTAAATGCACTAGACTTTCCAATACAATCAGGTTGGGCACTTTTTGTTCTGTATAATAATTATGTCCCCACTTTGACCAGGATGGTCCTCAGTGGATTACCCCCGATTTGAGAAGCGCACCAAAGTCACTGAGAAAATCTGCAACATAACCCAAACAAATGAGAGCCATAGCTTCAAATCAAGTGATATCTTATTATAACTATCAATCAACATCCCCACTTCTTGTCTCTCTAATACAGTCTTGATTGTTTTTCAGAAATTAATGTAAAAGCGAGGGAACTTTGCAATATGCTTATGGTCCATTTCTATACAGTACTTATGGGTATTGATGAACAACCAAGCCCTATAGACCCCGGTCAGCCTTCCCTTATATCACACATGACAAAATATCCATACTCCTGCTGCCCCAAAAAGGTTTTATTTCATCAGTGCACAATGACGACGGGCCAAACCTATCCAGGTCAATGGAAACATTGTCATTATTCCATGAGTGAGCACCCATTTTCGGGGGGAAGCATTGAGCAGACCCTCTCCCTATTGTGTCTGATTCATTACGGTGTCAGGCATGGAGCCTGTCTGGAGCCGCGTGTCACTGTATCACTGCCTGTCAGGCCTGAGACATGCCTGAGTCTGTGGGTGCGAACAGGTAAAGCCAGTCGAAAGCTGGGAGGGCAGTGCAGACTTTCAGGTGCATTACTGAAACAACTAGTAATCAACACAAGAAAAAAAAAAGGATGGCAATTATTGCATTGTCATCGTGATAGAAAGGTTTTGGGTAAAATAAAAAAGTACATGGTAAAAATAAAAAACAGTTTTGCGCACAGTCGCACACATAAGTATTATAAAGGATAAGTAGACAAACAATTGAACATTAAAAGAAGGTGCAGTCTATTATTGCGTATGACATCACATTTATGTTCATGTACATAATTATTTCAATTTCTCATCAGATGCTTTTGTCTAAAACAACATACACTATATTGCCAAAAGTATTTGCTCACCTGCTTTGACTCACATGTGACCCTGCAAAGCGAAACCGGTCGCTTCGGTAAAATTTACAAAATTAAGTTATTGTGCTCACATGAACGGCCGTAAACTAAGCTTTCCAACGATATGTACTGTATATCGAGGGTATTACACAAACTATCGCTAAGATAACCGCATTCAAAGTTGACATGGTTCTCCTGTCACGATATGCCAAAAGAGGAGAAATCACCTTTTTAAGTGGCGTTGACAACGGGAATGACTGCAAATGTGTTGAATCTTCGCCGGGTTTAACAGTCAAAACATATGTTTTTCCGTGAAATGAGATCACGATATGAAACTGTAGACTGTATACTGTCAAATTATGCGAAAACGTGAAATTCAACATTTTTACCCGGAAGTTTGTTTATTGTGGATTTTCTCAAAATAACGTTTGTGCAAAGTGACTGATTTCGCTTTGAAGGGTCACATATGAACTTCAGTCACATCCCATTCTTTATCCATAGGTTTTAATATGACCCCTTCCTGTTCCAACATGATTGTGCACCAGTACACAAAGCAAGGTCCATAAAGACATTGATCAGAGTTTGTTGTAAAAGAACTTGACTGACCTGCACAGAGTCCTGACCTCAACCCAACAGAACACCTTTGGAATTACTTAGAGCGGAGACTGAGAGCCAGTCGCCTCGTCCAACATCAGTGTGTGACCTGACCTCACAAATGTGCTTCTGAAAGAATAGTCAAAACTTAGTGGAAAGCCTTCCCAGAAGAGTTGAAGCGGTTATAGCTGCAAAGGGTGGACCGACGTGATCTTAAACCCTATGGATTAAGAATGGGATGTGACTGAAGTTCATATGTGAGTCAAGGCAGGTGAGCAAATACTGTTGGCAATATAGTGTACATTATATTTTAACCAAGGACCAAACTAAACACACCACAGACGTAACCCACCCTTCCATTCAGTATTCCCAGAGAAACTCAACAAAGTATTTTGTTTTAGGGAAACAGGCTGCCCTTAGTTTTCGGAGCCTGGGCTACCTATAGAGAGCAGTTTTTTACAGTGTACTCAAGGGATGGGGATCCAGCAGATCATAAGGAGTTGTTCACTGAATGTGACAAAAAAAACGTTATGGCCTTGAAATTGCATACAATAGCTGACTGCACCTTTAGACAGCATTCAAAACATTCAAAAGTAATTGAACCATACAAGATTCTCACTTGTAAACATGTCCCTGTAGCATGTAGACAGTCTCATATGTGTTGATTGTGAATTAGAAGTCACATAGTCAACAACTTGAGCACACCCAGTTCCTCCAGCTTGGCTTTGGCCACAGCCTCCCAGCCCTTATTGGCCTGTGCACTCCTGGGGGAGGGGTGCAGAATCCCCTCCACCCTCACCTGGACCCCTGCCTCAGAGAAAGCCCTGCGTGCTCGCTGCTCGGCAACCTTCCCTACTCCAATCACCATGGAGATGCCCAGCGCTGTCACCACCTGGCAGAGGGTGGCATCACAATGGCGCAGGAGGGCATCTCTCTCTGCGGCGGGCAGCTCAGGAGGGGTCAGGTTCTTCCCTGTGGCGTTCATGAAAATCAGCGGGCACAGGTTGTGAACGAAACAGTGGCGGAAGAAGGTCTGCGGCTCTCCGCACTGCTTGCGGAAGAAGCCCCAGAAACGGGCGCCGCTCACCTCGCTCTGCTTGCAGGCCAGTCCCAAGATTGGGCGCTTGGGATGTTCATCAGGTGGATGTCCCACCTCCCCAGTGATTTTCAGCCAATCACGGACATTATTCACCTCACCAAAAGGTACCTGAGCAGTGGAAAAATTGAACAAGTTGATGATCAAAAGTTGATGATCAAAAGAGCCCTTGATTTGTACAATGTTGGATGACAGTAGCAACCATAGGGCCTTGCTTAGCCTACTCAAGTGATGCTGTGTCACATGAACATGATTATGATAGCTCATTAACATGTTTCCCACTAGGCTACCTCACCGAGTTGAATTTTGTATCTTTCAATTCATTTTATTTTTTAAGAAAGGCATTAGATAGTAGGCCTACACATTTACAATCAGATAGCCTAGTTAAACAATATGAACTTTTTCATAGCATGCCAGAATGGACCTTTTCTTACCCCTGTTTGAGCCATGCCGAACGGCCCTGGGTTCATACCCAGAAACAGCACACTTTGCCCTGGTTGACAGTACGTCTTCACGTAACATTGGTGTGTATCCCAGGCATACTCTAGAGGGTTGTACAGGTAACGCACTGGCTCTCCAAAAGTCAGTGTACGAAGACGGGCATTCAAATCCAATTCTGCTAGCAAAAATCGTTCGGCCGGTTCATTTGGGACTCCATCCAACGTGATGACTTGTTTCTCTGACTCCACCGTGTCTTGTGTCTCTGCATCTCCACCGTCAAATCTGCAGGGGATCAACCAACATTTAGATAAAGAAAGAGTTGGCTAGCCTATTCTACATGTAGGCTATATCAGCTTTGTCCGAGAGGGGTAAACTAATGGGACAGAAGGCAACTGCTTTCACGTGCGTTTAAACGTTTCTTTTTTAAAACATAGAAGGCCTACATCTAACATTATTCATTGGAGGTTTTAAGTTAAATTGTGCATGGAATGAATAGCCTACCTGTGAGGATCATTCTCGTTGAGCATTCTTCATGAAAGTTTTCCGGCAACAAAGACCTTCCGTTGCATTCTGGGACCGGTAATGTGCAGGAGGAACCACAACTACCAGGATTCCTTTCGAGGGTTTCTGTGAACTTGAATGAGCGTCACCAGCATTTGTAAGTTTTGAATATACAGCACCACCTATCGGTAGTATTTAGTAGGAGCTTCTGTCGCATCGAGTCTGAGAGCCGCGTACTGGTATTGACGGCACTTCTCTGCAGATGCCGAACCTCACCAGGTGAAGAAGGGTCGCAGGAGTGGACAACGTCAGCCAATTGTTTCTTGACGAGCAGTGGGGGTAGGGTATGGGGAAATGTGAAGGAAACAGAAGGACACCTTGAGGACACACACGCACAGAGAGAGAGAGAGAGAGAGAGAGAGAGAGAGAGAGAGAGAGAGAGAGAGAGAGAGAGAGAGAGAGAGAGAGAGACACACTGTGTGTGTGTGTGTGTGTGTGTGTGTGTGTGTGTGTGTGTGTGTGTGTGTGTGTGTGTGAGAGAGAGTGAGTGAGTGAGTGAGTGACCAGTATGCCCAGTCTGTTTCCATGATTTATTTGCAGTGCAAGGTGTAATTAGTAAGAAGCGACAGGTATTTTTGATTTATTGTAATGAATAGCATTGAGCCTCCAGGCTCTCCCAGGGTGCATGTGCTGGTGTGATATCGATTCATCATCTTTCTCTTTCTTCTTCTCCTTCTCCTATCGTCTTTCCTAATTGTTTCATTTATTTTAGCAGCGAGCTACCCTATCGAGCATGCAGTAAATATATGAAATGCTTTCTGTTACATTTGGCTGACCATGTGAAGCCGAAGTTATTGGAATTATTTAAATGAAATATTGAAATCGCAGAATCCCTCCGTCTCTCTCCCTTTCTCCCCTTGTCCTTTTCGTGACCTCGGCCCAAGAGAAAGGTTTCCTATTAGCACAGCTTTGACCCTGTGCTCCAGCCCTTTGCCATGGCAACCGAGAACAAGCCCTGAGCTCCTAGTGACCTTTGCTGTGACGGAACCCTGAGTGTGAGTCAGACGCTGTTGGCATAGCGTCCACTCCTCCAGTCCGGGCAGGTTAAAGGTTAGGGACAGGGCTATGATGCTCTCGTAAGTGGCAACATGAAAGTGTTTGTGGTGTGGGGCTTACTGCATCTCAGCTGATGGGTTAGTGTCTGGGGCTTGCTGTGTAATGTGTGTGTGTGTGTGTGTGTGTGTGTGTGTGTGTGTGTGTGTGTGTGTGTATTTGTATGCGTGTGTTTGAATATTCTACTATCCACCAAAACCTGTGTTGGTATAGAGACAAGGTAAATGCTCAGAGAGGAAGCTAAAGATTGAGAATGAAAAAAAAAAAAAGAAATATCAAGAGATTAAAGAAATAGAAAGTGGTCAAGTAAAGAGTAAAGAGTAAAGAGGTAAAAAAGAGATAGAGAGAAAAGGTGGGGAAGAGTGAAATAGGAAAGGCTGGGTAGTGAGAGAGAGAGAGAGGAAGAGGAAGAGGAAGAGGGAGAGATTTCAGCAGTGCCACGTTTGCGGCTCCAGCTCTCTGGCACTCTGTCTGCAGCCCCGTGTTGCCATGGCAGCGGCAGCTGTATCTGCAGCTGAGGGAGAGAAAGCCAGTCCCCAAATACACACACACACACACACACACACACACACACATATGCACATGCATGTGTACACATACACATGCACACACACACACACAAACACACACACACACACACACACACACACACACACACACACAC
>NC_085002.1:7285446-7290446 GCF_963854185.1 Sardina pilchardus | reverse complement strand
ACAGAGCCGCAAGCCACTGCAGTCTGACATACCAGCGCGTGCTCTCTGGGTGCGTGCGTGTGTGTGTGTGTGTGTGTGTGGTGGTGGGGGTGTCTGTTGAGCCTGTATATATTTCTGTGTTTGTGTTACTAAATTTGACTTTAAAAACCTTCCATAACATCTTTGAGCTACATGTTTGTGTGTGTGTGTGTGTGTGTGTGTGTGTGTGTGTGTGTGTGTGTGTGTGTGTGTGTGTGTGTGTGTGTCTGTGTGTGTCTGTGTGTCTGTGTGTCTGTGTGTCTGTGTGTCTGTGTGCACGCGTAAGCCAAATGAGACTGTGTGTGTCTAGTGTCTGTTTTAGGGTTTATCTATTTCTGTGTTTGTGTGTCCAAATCTGGACGATGAACACCTGTATTCAAAACTTGATGAGTATGTGTGTGTGCGTGTGTGTGTGTGTGTGTGTGTGTGTGTGTGTGTGTGTGTGTGTGTGTGTGTGTGATGGTGACAGCTTCATGTCTGTATTTGTACCACTTTCTGAGCGTGAAAATGGAAATGTGTATCTCACTGCGCAAGTGTTGACACGGCATATTTATGACATATTCAGATGTTTTATGTTTTTTCCCCCCTCTCTCTCACACTCTCTCACTCTCTCCAGCTTTCCGTACACAGAGGATGTGTTATTGTTGTGTGTATTCCCAGTCTCTATGTGGACTACAGAGGGAAGTGCGTGGCTCCGCAACTTCCTTGCCAGCGTCCCAGGAGTGTGCCGTTGCGCCAGCTCTTGGTGCCAAGTGTGTGTCCCCCTCGCTTGTTTTCATGACAGTCTTATGCTCGGCGGCCGTCGCTATAACACCCCTTTATGGGTGCTCAGCCCGGGATGGAGAGGGGTTAGCAGGGCCGCTAATTACCGTGAACCACTTAATAGAGTGCGAGTGCGGGTCATAACGGGCTCCGGTGAAGTGCTCCCACTGAGCACAAATGTCCAATTTTACAGCAAAATGGCAGCGGCCAAACGGCATCGCCAGCAATATGATGAGTCATTTCTGCGGGCCATTGGAGAGTGAGTACAGGTGCGAGGAAGCAGCCAGACGGTCCAGAAGGACCATGTTGGGTCACACAACACTGAGTCAGACTGAAGATTACCGCTAGATTTGCTATGGCGTAATTGTGAGGGAAAAAAAGCTACACAGGAAATGTTAAATTATATGTTGTCCATAACAGCAGTCCTAATAAGGACTTTTTAACATGGCCATATTCTTTATTATGCCCTCCTGGTTTCAAAATACATTTCTGTGACATAGTGTAACCAGATAAAAGTCAAATAAAAAAGAAGAATTAAATAAGAAATTATAAAGCCAGGTTGATGATGATGCATCTCATTTGGGAGAAGAATATGTTTTATGCAGACCTACCACATCATGTCCATAACCTACTACATCATGTCTATAAAATTACTAAACTGTGGCCAAAATGATCTCTTTGGTTATATGCCGTGCTTGTTTCTTAAACAATACAAAACAAAAACCAGATCAGCTAATGTACAAAAGAGGCAACCTATTTTACATTTTTTAATCATTGGTTTATTTGTTTATTTGTTTATTTTGTACAGCCTTTGTTTTGCCTCTGCGGCTCTGTCTCATCTCACAGTAGATTGCGATCTGATGTATAACTGCTGCAATCTTGTGCCGCAGGCTGGAAAGAAGGTCAGAGAAGTGGCCATGTGAGGGACCAGTGAATGGAGGACTGACTGACAGCCTTCGGACTAATGGACAGCTGGGTAGGACCTTGTCCAGAGGAAATGTGACTTCATTTAAAATGGAAGTACCGGTAATGTATGAAGAATAATATCGTTTGCCATTACCAGATATATTTTGGTAGTTATGGATGTAGTTCTATAGATATAGTTGTGCCATTTTTTCAAAACTAAAAATAAAGTGTAATGTTTCATACTAACTATGGTTAAGAGGATGTAAGAACAATCTTATTCTGGGTTCCTATCTGTCTCTCTCTCTCTGTCTGTCTCTCTCTCTGCACACGTGTGTGTATGTGTGTGTGTGTGTGTGTGTGTGTGTGTGTGTGTGTCTGTGTGTGTGTATGTGTGTGTGTGTGTGTGTGTGTGTGTGTGTGTGTGTGTGTGTGTGTGTGTGTGTGTGTGTGTGTGCATGCTTGTGTTTTATGAGTTTAATGTACCTTGCATATTTGCCTCATCTTGCTCTGTGTGAGATAAACCCATTTCTGTTTTGCTGGTTATCTTTTCTTCTCTCTAATGGACTGAAGCAACAATATGACAGATAAAGCAAACATGGAGCGTCTCATTTTTCAAAGAGTTCGAAGTGACACCATGTGGTGAAATGTGTAATTGCAGGCCAGACAGGCATTTTCAAAAATAGCCAAATACAGTGGACTCTCCTGAACTCTCAAGTATCATTTCCCAAGGAAATTGTCCGACTCTGTTCATTGTTCTAACAAGCTGGAAAAACATAACAAGGAATTTAATTAGAATTGTATTTCTGTATCAGAACCGCATTCAATACCCTCTGATAGCCCATGAAATTGGAATGGTCGATTTATAATTTGTCATAATGGCAACACTTCTCCTTTACAGCTGCTCTGACACTTCCTGTGACATCAGTGTGTTTCCCCCACAGCCATGTCATATTTTAATGTGCAAATGTACAGCCAGTGCACCCACCCATAGAAGCTCACGAAGGGATGGAATTGATTAGACACGTGCACCTGTGGCTGGATGTTCTGCTCAGCGGGCAGTGCAACTCTATACCCTGCCTGCTATGGGTAATGTCTGGGGCTGTTGGCCATTGCACGGGAGAGAGAAACTATATTGAGGTTAGATATCCCCAGTAAAACTATTCCAGTAATGCTACTGTAACCAAATCAACTTTTACTTCGGCCTCAAATCACCAACATTTCTCCTCCTCCACTGACAGTAGCCGTGATGCAGTGGGAATCGGTCCACTGTTATAACAAGACCGAACCTCACAGCAGCCGAGTAGAATTACTTCCTTGTAATATAAAGCTCAAGTACGGGTCTGTGATGGCGATAGGCAGTATATGAATGCCATCCATTACTTCTGTACAATAATAAAGGCTGCTCAGTAGAGTTAAAATGTGGCCCCACTGTTCAGTGCTTAATGAAACTAAAGGAGAGAAGTGGACAAGTGATGCCTCTGAGTTTATCACAGAGCCAGGGTCAAGACACCAGAAATTATATTCTACTACTGTAATCTGTTAGGCCTACTACTCTAAACATTATTGCATTTTATTATTTAAAGTATTTTCTGAATTGTGGAGCTCTTGTAAAATTCTTGGTAACTCATCTCCGGAACAAGAGAAAAACAGAGAAATATGTGAATCCAAAATGAAGTGCTCAAATTATTTTTGCGGCACTTGCATAATTACATATAACGCAAACATCCACCCTGTCATTTTCATTTGGCAACCTTGTATTATGTTTTAGTAATCCACCATCCAACAAAATGATTTATTTCAGATGATCCATATATTGAGTTATGTTCTGTCTATTGCCACAGCAGCATTGCAGTTCTCTCTCTCTCTCTCTCTCTCTCTGTCTCTGTATGTGTGTGTGTGTGTGTGTGTGTGTGTGTGTGTGTGTGTGTGTGTGTGTGTGTGTGCGCGCGTGTGTGTGCTCTAGCTTCTGAAGTTGAAACACCTCTCACAAGCACATGTAGTACTGTATGTCTTCGTAAGCACCGCACTTCAGGTGAGGTTATGGCCACTGATAAAGATGAATGGACTGCCAAATGTGCACCTCCCGCAAATGACTGCGCTCGTCGGAGACATCCTCATACCTCGGCGTCTCTCAGATAGCATCGGCAACGGTGACGCCGCATGTGAGCTATGCTCACAACACAACCGCACAGGGGTTCATCAGTTCATAGGCTGGCCTGAACTTTAGGAGCACAACACACCCAGTAGAGCTTAAGCAGTCCCCCTGCTCTGACTGACTTTGTAAACCTAAATAGTTTTTGAGTGTTATATGTCTTTCTCTTTCAGTTTGTTATTGTAGTATATCAACTAGAGCTGCTGCGCAGTGACGGAGACACAATAGTATAACCAGAAAATGATTATTCAAACATGATAAATCGTTAAATTGAATTGATTGTTGTTAACAAAATCAGAGTAATAATTCAAAGACACGGTGTCATAATAATGGATCCTTTGTTCCGGAGGTTGTACCTCTATGTGTTTATAGAAAGCATTAAAAAAGCGTGGGAAGAACTTGAGCAATGTCAGATTGTTTTTGTTTTTTTGCAACTGTGCCCTTGCCTTTGGGTTTGAGGTATGTAGTATGTGCAGTTTTGCATACATTTATGTGTGTGTGTGTGTGTGTGTGTGTGTGTGTGTGTGTGTGTGTGTGTGTGTATGTTTGTATGTGTGTGTGTGTGAGAGAGAGCGAGAGAGAGAGAGAGAGAGAGACAGAGTGTGTGTGTGTGTGTGTGTGTGTGCGTGTGTGTGATCCATCACCGTCGGCCTGTCTGCCGCTGTGAGATTGCAGGTTGCCGTCCCTCCTGTCACTGCGCTCCTCCCCACACAAGGCTGCACTTTTCCTCCAGGGCAGGTGACGATCTCTCCTTCCTCTCCTCCTTCTCTCATCCTCTCATCCTCCCCCCCCCCCCCCCCCCCCCCCCCCCCCTTTATCACCTTCCCTCCACGACACGCCCCGAGCTGTCAGCACATTGGCCTCATTCCACAGTTCGAGGCCACTTTCAGATGTCAGCATAACTTCTGGAGTTTTTAAAGAAGGTAATTATAGTTTAGGGTTGTAGCCAAGTGTGACTGTAGAATTTTGACCTGAGGGGAATGGGGTCAATTTTGTTTTGGAACACGGGCTGTAATGAAAGTGTTATGAATTTTGCTTGGTTATGATCAGAACTTAAACATATGTTATTGCCATTATCTCTGAGGTCCATGCTTTGTGTATGGCTTGTGTGCGGTTCACAATAGGAAACAATAGCTCAATTGCTCCCTCTGGTGGTTGGATT